>NC_138205.1:97737500-97994530 GCF_964194415.1 Vipera berus | reverse complement strand
TAAATTGCTTTTTCAATTCAGAGATGAAAAGTTGAGGCACTATTAAAAGCATAGTTTTGTGGATGCACATTGTTTGTAATGACAGTTAATTTTCAAAAATCCAGTCTGCTTAATGAAAACTTCTGTAAGATTTGAAATGTTCCATATTTCTTTAAGGGATAACTTCTGTCAAACTTGATCCTAGCATTGGATAGCTGACTGCAGACTTTTCATTCATTAATAAATGGTGTGTGTGTGTTATGAGTTTGAGAACTAAAATATTAACAATCAAAGCAGAAATAGAATGCAATTCTATTCTGAAAAAAGTTTTGATATACTAGAAACCATATACAGATATGCATAAATAAAACACAAAGTATATTATAATTTATCCTGAGTATATGTCAATATGCTACATATACCTCCAAATTGGTGGAACACCTACAATAGCATATTAGATTTATATACTAGTGACCTTCATGTGTACAAACATATTTAGACAAGGTTGCCTTTTGGCTGCACTTCTGGTTTATTGATCAGAATGTGCCTAAACTGATTAGCAATGTCTTTGTTGTTAGTAGAGTATGTTATACAAAGGTACAATTAAGATTGGTAATCCATATTACTAAAAAGCTATGGGCATGTATACATAGCAAGTGGAAAATCATGTCTTGGGATGAGAAAAGGTACACTGTGAAGAGCATAAATTTTCAAATTAAATGAATGAAAGAAAAGTAGATATGATGAGACTGTAATAGGTGTAAATTAAAATGTTTTAATTTTTGTAGAGGTGAGTTGATAAATATGTGGAATGAAATTAAGGTATAAAATTACAGGTGCACTTGGTTAACAACCACTTATTCAGTGACTTTTCAAATGAGTGCACATATGACTGTCAGAATTATGGCTGTTGCATTCTCCCTGTGGTCCAGGTGCACAACACTGGGTCACAATTATAATATTGCCATATACAAACTTTCTGCAAACTAAAATTAATGGGAAAGCTAGCACAAGGTTGCAAATGGTAGTCATATTATATCCTTAACTAACAACCCATGTAATTCTCACTTAATGATAGCCAGAATTTCCAGAATTGCCATCATTCAGTGGTATAATCACATGATGACATATTTTATAACATATTGTTTGGTAATGGAAAAACTCATCCCCCTTGCCATTGTTAATCAAAGACCACCTGTAAGTATGATTGAAAGGGCTTAAATATGTGTCAGAAACTATGAATTGCTATCCCCCTAGAGTTGGACCCAACTGAACAGGGGTAACCTTTACCTTTATCTTTATGTCACTGTAGATGCAATATAAAAATATTGTTGAGTACAAAAGAAGTAAGTAGACCTACTGTTCTACCTGGAAATATGAAAAAAGGTGTTTGGTGGAATGATGACGTGAAAGAGACTATGGATGAAAAAATTGTATCTAAAAGAATGCTTTTATATGTGGATGATATACAATGTTAAATAATGATTAAAACCAAAACAGACTTTCTTTTTTATCTATAATTTTTAACCATAAAATCTAATGCAAACTAAACTTAATGAGAAAAAAAATGCAAGAAAAAGAAAAAAAGAAAAAGAAAATTTATATGAATAAGTTATTTTCAGGTTTCCTCACAACGAGAACAAACAAATTTAATCTCTTCACACTTTAAAATTACAGTATTTATCTCTTCAACTCATATCCCATTTCTGAAAAAAGTCCAGCAAATCATTTTTTTGAGTCCTTATGTCAGCAAAAAGTCCAAAAAGGGTAGCCAGTCAATCAGTCAGTCAGTCAGTCAGTCAGTCTACTATCATCTATCTATCTATCTATCTATCTATCTATCTATCTATCTATCTATCTATCTATCTATCTATCTATCTATCTACCTACCTACCTACCTACCTACCTACCTACCTACCTACCTACCTACCTACCTATCTATCTATCTATCTATCTATCTATCTATCTATCTATCTATCTATCTATCTATCTATCTATGATATGTACATATCTATGCCAACATTATAGTCTTCTCTTGTACTAACATACTTAACCTTTGGCTTATTCAAATATTTTTATAGGATTTGATTTCTTTTCATTTCTTTTTTGTCCTATTCCACAGAGTTCTTCAGGAGTTTAATAAGCTTCTTTTCTATATCAGTAGGATTATTTTTCCAATAGGAAAAAATAATCTAGGTGATTTTCTTTTATTTCCTTTATAAATTTTAAAACTTTAACTAATTTTGTTATAGATTCAGAGAAACTTCCTTTTCAAAGTCATTTTCTTGGCCTGTCAATTGTAAATTCACTTACAATACCATCTATGTCTTGATATATAAAATTTGTTTTACATCTGACATTTCTTCAATAACATCTTTTAGATATTGTCTATCCATAGAAGCAGATATTATTACTGACTGTTGATATTGTGGCCTACATGCAGGCCTGTATATCTTTCATCTACCTAAAATCTTTAGTCCTCTATAGTGTCGCTTTAAAATTATGAAATTATTTATGTTGTGTTTTATAAAAACCAAAACATGCTATATTTCCTAAGAGAAGCTGTTTCTACTTTAAAATTAGTTCCAAAATCTTATTGTAAAAATTTCATTATTCCAATTTTATTTGGATCCTTAATCCTTAATAGCTTTTTATTATTTTATTTCCAGATTCTTTAAATTCTTAACCTTATAATTAAAGTTTTCTTTCATTTAGGATTAAAAGCAGACTCACCTGGTATTTTCATACTTGTCATTCCAAAGCTTTCTAATAGCTTAGAAGTAGTTAATAAGTAATTTCCAATAGTGATTAGAAAGTAAAGTTTGCTACCTTAGTGTCCTTTAAAAGTCTCCACCATGGTTGTGGACAAGACAGTTTAGTTTAGTTTAGTTTAGTTTATTAGACTTATATACCGCCCTTCTCCCGTAGGACTCAGGGCAGTTCACAAGGTTTTTTAAAAGAAACAATACCACAATTACAAAATGTAAAACAATTAAAATGATTATATTAAACCTTGAATATAAAAATCTTAGTTAAAAACCAATTAAAACCCCAATTAATACCCTCAGTCCAGGCCAGAGAGCTCCAAGAGCCAGGTCTTCAGGTCCCGGCAGAATGAATGGTCAGGGGCAGTCCTAAGCTCTACAGGCAGCTGGTTCCAAAGGGCCAGTGCACCCACAGAGAAGGCCCTCCCCCTGGGTATTGTCCGCCCGCAATCTTTTACCGGCGGTACCCTGAGAAGACCCTCCCTATGGGAGCGCACAGGATGAAGGGAACTTGATGCCGGCAGCAGGTGCTCCCTCAAATATCCTGGACCCAAGCCATTTAGGGCTTTATAGGTCATCACCAGCACCTTGAATCTCACCCGGAGGGCAACCGGAAGCCAATGCAGCTCGTGGAGCAGATAGATAGCTAATCTTGGTATCTTCCAAACCCACCAAAAATAAAAATAATGTTATCCTATGGTCTCCTTGCAAGAACACATGTTGGTGATTTTTTGTCTATTCCTCATCCAGAGATGTTCCAAGGAACTGGCCTTCTCACCATTTCTATCGATCTTTGCCAGAGTCATCGCCTCTGCTTTCACAGAGTCATTGTCCATAACTGTTGTGTATTAATATGTTATGTTAATGGTTATGTACCACCTGTAAATAGTTATGAGGTAAAACACTTCGGCAGCTTTTTTTTATTAAAGAGTTTTACAAAAACAAAATTTTACAATATATCCCCAAATCCCTCCCACCCCAAACCCACCCACTCCCCCCAACTTCCCAGAGCTAAATACAGGATTATGGTTACAATAATCATATTCTAAATAAAAATTATGCATAATATACAATTAACCAAATTCATAATGTGCTTTAACTCCCCTTTAACATAACTACAAACAAAGTACCAATAACAATATCCCACTAAAATCTACTCATAAGCTAAATGGAACTTTTTAGTCCCATATTTGTTCTGAATATAATTTATCCATCTCCTCCAAACTGAAATATATCTTTCCTGTGAATGATCTTTCAAATAAGCAGAAATCTTAGACATTTCTGCAAGATTCGAAACTTTAAACACCCATTCTTCTATAGTGGGCAAACTATCCTTCTTCCAATATTGTCCCACCAGTAACCGTGCTGCTGTTATCATGTTCAACATCAAGTTAGTTTCTTTAACATCACAGTCTACCACAATACCCAATAAAAACAATTGCGGAGAAAACTTTATCTTTCTCTTAAAAATCTTTTGAATGTTCCACCAAATTTTGATCCAAAAAGCTTTTATATTTCTACAAGTCCACCACATGTGAAAAAATAGGTAGCTTCTAAACTACCACATCTCCAACATTTAGACTGTAAATTAGGATACATGTTGGACAACCTCTTGGGATCCAGATGCCATCTATAAAACATTTTATAAAAATTTTCTCTTAAATTTTGAGCCTGAGTAAAATTAATATTTCTAACCCAAATTATCTCCCAGGTGTCCAACGAAATTGATTCCTGAATATTTTGTGACCACTTTATCATACAGTCTTTAACCAGTTCCGTTTCCGAATCCAATTCAATTAAAGCATTATATATCCTCTTTATATGTGCACAATTTAAATCTCTAATTTGTTTTACTAAACACTTTGGCAGCTTTTGACAGCTGTCAAAAGCTGCCGGTAGCCACTGCGCAAGCGCAACTGCTTGACAGCTCCCAGCTGTCAAAGTCGCAGGAAACTGCGCAGGCGCGATCCAGCTTGACAGCCAAGGGCTGTCAAAAGCTCACCACTGCCAATTGGCCCGCGCAACAAGCAGGAAACCGACACAGCTCGGATTGGTTGCCTGGCGGCCAGCTGGGGGTATAAATAGAGGCACTGCGAGTCTGTTTCTCGCCCGGTTCCTGACAATAAAAGGTTTTCATTAGCTTCAGCGGATGAAGCAATAACTCCCTCAGAAATGAAAATAGAGGGCTTTTGAAGGAAATAAAGATGGCTTATAATTGTACAAAGGCAGTATCTAATGCAATGAATGATGGCAATGAAAAATATCAGATATACATTTTAGGGAAAATAACGATTCTGTAGGCAAGAAGAAAAGTTCTTTAAGATATACAAATGGAATGCTTAACAAGTAATTCAATTTTGGAAGAGGGTAACAGCACAATATATGCTATCCATTGAATATATTAGCAATATTCATAGTGGTAGTACATAAGTGTTTGTTGTGGACATAAATAAAGCTTTTGTTACTGTTGATGCTATGTTCTTAGCTGAAAACGAAGGAATTTCAGCAAACATTAGTTCCTTTATATTGTATAATACAAAAAGAAAAATGGATCTGAAAAATAAATAGTTGCATTTGACAGAGAGAGTGGAATAACAAAATGCAACTTAAGTTATATGCCAAAATCTGAGAGCAAGTAAGTAAATTTGTATAACCTTATAGGATGTTTAGTAAAAATGGAGAAAATAATAATTTCAAGTTGTGATGGAGATATAGAAGAAAAGGAATCCACTGTTTGGGGGAATGGATGGCAAAATATGCAAAACTGGCTGTTTATAAGGACATGATTCTGCTCATGATGTCATGTGGAGGTGAGAATTGTGAAGAGAACACAAGTTGACTCTATGGGAACAGAGCACTGCAAAACTGTATGTGATAAAACAAGAATTAGGTCAAGAATTATGAAAGCTGAATTTATGTAAATGGAATTAAAAAGTGAGTGACAAAGTAGGTAAATTTAGGTAGTTTGTATTATGAACAAAAAGAATGGTGACAGAGTTATAAAACAGTAATATGAAAGAAGAGTGAATGGTTCAAGAAAATATTTAGAAATTTGTAGTTAAATAGATTAGATTCTCAGGAAGGAAGATCAGTAGATCTGATTAAATTCCCAAAAAGAAAGAATTAAAAACAACAACCCTAAAGAGTAATATAAAATCATACATAGATGTTGTGAAAGTAAAGATAATTTAATGTAGTAGTATAGTGAATGGGATTTGTATTAATTAGATTCAGCTATGTTTCTTTTTAATGACTCATGTTTTTTTTAATTTCCTTGCCTTACTATGTCTTATACTCAGTGTATTATGTGTAACATCATTTAACCCAAAAGAATCTATCATGATTGAAGTAGCAGAGATAGACCGACACAGACAGACAAACAAATAATAAACTGTATCTATATACTAGTGAGTTTTTGTGGAACTTGCATAAAACTTTACAAAAAAGTGCTAACCAAAATAGGTATTAAAAAAAAAACTATGAAATTTTGTTCAGCCATTATCAAAATGGAATTCTTTATATCACTATCATATATTGAAGTTGCAGGGAGATAAAGTGCCATGATATTCTCTCTCTCTCTCTCTCTCTCTCTCTCTCTCTCTCTCTCTCTCTCTCTCTCTCTCTCTCTCTCTCTCTCTCTCTCTCTCTCTCTCTCTCTCTCTGTGTGTGTGTGTGTGTTTGTGTGTAAAAGAGAAGGGGGAAATGATTATGTAATCCTGCAAAAGCTGCATCTTAAGTCAGATGTCCTAACATTTGCATTATTGCATCATCAAGCATATGTCATTTTGGCTATCAAATCAGATGTTCATCTTCTCATCTCATTCAGATTCACATCTTTCTTTTTAATGCCAAATAGACACCAGGCTTCCCTGTACGCATATTTATAGATCCCACACATTCTCAATGACTCAGGCAGTCAATTAATATTGTTAAATAAATAAATACATAAGGATGTGTGTATTGTTGAGAGAATCACTTTTTCTCTAATTAAATGAATATTGAAAAGAATGATACCTACCTGTCTTTGGAATGCCTAGAGATACTGCATAAATGTGGCTAAGTTGTACTTCTTTTCAATGTCTTCAGGTTTTTTTTCCCCATGAACAAGGATGCTATCTCCTCTTTTCGTCTATTTTTGGTTCCTAACATTTGCCACAGTCCGCTTAATCTGCAACAAACAATAACCCAAGTAAGAAAAGCTTAGTTCATTGTTTTTTACTTGTTTCCCAGGTTTTATTCTATCTGAATGTCATAAACAAGAAGTCTGAAATCAACTCCATTTAGACTGTATATCCCAAACTGACAAGTCGTGAATTGGCCAGATAACAAAGGAATCAAAAGGTAAGAGTTGTAGTGTATATCATGCTAGGTGGTTTTCCTTAATAATTTGCTGAATAATTTTTGGTGGCATAGTTTATAAAAGACATTAATCTTGATACCATATTTATTTATAAATCTTAACACACTAAATCAAAACCACATCAGCTTGTTATGACTTAGGACGATGTATGACCCCAGTGTTTGATGTACCATTCTTCACTATTTCACATATCTTATTCTTTGCAATTATATTTTAAATCTTTGAAATGTTGCTCATTGTATACTATTTTTTCTTTCTTTCATCAAGCCTTAAAGTGAGCAATATTTATTGTTCAAAGCAGATTTTTTAAAATGATTTTATTTTGTAGTATATGCAACAATTAGTTTCTGGGTGATTCAGAACCCCATTAAGAGTTCAACCAGTGCTTAACTCCATTAAGAGTTCAACCAGTGCTTAAGTCATTAGCTGAAACATAAGCCAAAGTATAGTTCCAGTTGTTTCTGAACACAAGATCTCCTGTTTGATAAGCAGAATTCATAGTATGATTTTAAAGACCAGCCAGCATAATTTTTATGCAATTCTTTTTATTTATCCTTCTGGTTCACAGATCAGTGTAGCCAAACTAAAAATGTTTTCACCAGTTCCTACTACATTCATTCACTTTGTGTTATATTTTATCAAAGGTCTTTATCTTTTGTCTCCCTTCAATAATATAACTCCTACTATCAAACACCTGTTTCAGAAAAAAGGCAGATAATTAGTTGGTGGAGTGAGCACAGAGCTTTCTCTCCAGTGAATCCAATGAATCCACTGGAGAGTTTTCAGAAGCTCTCTCCAGAATCCATTCCTCTAATTAAACTAGAAGTTGCATGATGAGCTGTACCGGTAAGCATTGAAACCACAAGTAGAGTTTGAATAGATTAGTAGAGACTTGAGGACTAAACTGGCAGGATTTGCTGCCTTTTTTGCATTAAGGTGTATTTAATAAATCGTGTGCTGCTCTTGTCTGCATCTTTGATATTAATGTTTATCTAGGATATATAGTAGGAACACATGCCATAGAAACATAGAAAACTAATGCTGCAATATAGTATTTGTCTCTTTTACAGAAGTTTGTCTTTTTATCTATACACAATTGTATTGAAGAAAATTGGCTACTCTTATAAGTTGATTCAGCTCTGCTGCCTGCCAGTCTAGATTATGAGGAATGTCTGCACATCTTCTATCACTTTCTGACTCAGTATAGGCTGCTTAAAAACAACAACAATCCATGAAGAAAATAGCCAGGGATGAATAACTTTGAAAGAAGACTATGGTCTATACACCATTTTTAAATAATATGCCAGACACAAGTAAGGATGGGAAAAAAAAATTGACTTACTTGAACTTTATATTTAAACTACTTCAAGTTAAACTTAATTGATTTAATAATATCTCTCTTAAAATTACATTTTGGTAACAATTCTTGGAGAGTAACTGAACATTGCATCTTAGATGTGAGACTGCTTTTATGGAGCCTTGAGCTTCTTTTGGAACCATGGTTGAAGCATCCTTATTCTCAACAAGTATGTGCTTTTTGCTTTACTTTGCCATATAAAGTCAAATAAAAAAAATCTTCAAAGCAAGTTGCAAGATATGTCAAATCTCTTGGAAGAAGGAGAGGAACAAGCAAAAGAGACAGCGTGTCTAGACAACTACAACACAATATACAACACTTCTCAGTTCCACATGCTGTTGGGAATGTGCTGAGTTATACAATATCAGTTTGAGATGTGCGGAGTTTGTTTTGTGAATTGTAACATTTTTGCTGTTACTACACTGGAAGGTGCCAAGGAGAGGCTGCCAGTTTTGGCAACATTTTTCTATCTCAAAGAAGCAAAACAGCCCAGAAGGAAATTGTTTGGAACTTATTTGAAATATTTGATTGTCAGTCTAATACACATGGTCACATGCAATGTAATCTTCATGATTGGTTTAGGACTGTTTTTCAGAGATCCAAGTGCAAATAGGGTGATTTTTAACTACACGATGAAAAGGAGACTGAATATTGTTGGGAATTTAATTCTTATGTTTCAAAGGGTTCAAACAGTTACTTTAATGTTTAAAATATATGGCACCTTATCATCACTTTTCGTGTGTAAGATAAATGAACATGCTGTACATATTTAAAGCAGTAATGCAGTTGAGGCTGGAATTTAGAGAGCCAAAATCCACAGTCCCAAGAAATAAGAAATGAAGAGGGCAATGCCAACTTGGCTTCAGGTATGTATCAGCATTTTCTAGAGCAAAATAGTCTTCCTTCTTAAATAATTGCCATCAGGACAAATTCCCTTTTATTTCTGTGGTCCTTGGTCTATTTGGGTGTCCATTTCATTCTGCAGCTAAACAATGTGTACTTTTCCAATCCCTGCACATAATTTTGCTAAAAGTACACATTGTTTAGCTGCAGAATGAAATGGACACCCAAATAGACCAAGGACCACAGAAATAAAAGGGAATTATTTAAGAAGGAAGACTCAGGGCGGCTTACAAGCTTAGCAATAGCCTTCATTCTATGTATATGCCTGCTTATTAGGGCTTTCATACACCCCCCAAGCGGCATTATTACAAAGTCAGCTTAATTGCCCCCAACAATCTGGGTCCTCATTTTACCTACCTCGGAAGGATGGAAGGCTGAGTCAACCTTGAGCCTGGTGGGATGCGAACCTGCACTAATTGCAGGCAGCTGGTGTTACTTAAGGAGGCATTAGCTCACTGCTCCACCAAGGAGTTAAAGCTTTATGGGAAGTTAGGAAGGTAGGAATTGTCCTTACCTCTTATCAAGCTATGCTAATAGGGCATAGGTATGAGTGAAACTAATCTGCATCAACTTTATATTACTACAGAGCATTATGTGAAAGCCTCAACTAGCAATGGCCATGAATGGCAGTCAATATCTATGGATTAATCATACAACAAATATCGTATGAAAAATAGCAACTTGTCATATGAGGTATATGTCATATAAATTTGGAGTGAATTATCAAATGAAATTAAAGAAAAAAATTCGGTGACTATGGAACTAAGAAATGAGAAGGGTAATAGATCAGAAATAAAATCATTTGGAAAGCAGAATTGATGCATGCATGTAAAGTAGTAAGTTACAGGCTTAATTATGAAGAGCTAAAATGTAAAGTCAGAAAGTATGCATTTTTAATCATTTAAATTATTATGGTGTATATGACTCTAGGAATTCATTGGTTGGTGGTATTTGCTGGTTACACTCCAATGAAAGGTCATAACAGAAGAATCAAATATAAATTTGGGGATAATTAATGGAACTGATTACATTCATTCAAAACAGTATTTTGAATGAATGTAATTAGAGTGAAAAATATTATCTCGGGTGGCTTATATTGATGAGCAGTAAGCAGACAAAAGTACAGAGAAAATGTTATGAAAACATGAGTTCAATAAGCTGGTCAAAATTCTTGCCAAAAAAAGATATTGAAACCCAAGCTTTACATTTATATGGTAAATGTATCCTCCCCTTCTCAAAATACAATTGAAATACAACTGTCCGCATTATAATCACTTTCACTTTATCTACAAGAGCCAATCCCAAGATTCCAAGTTTAAGCAAAACTAAAAAAGGACTTGACCATCCCCTACTGCTTATTGGCCCAGACAATGCTCTTGTAGCAAATCTCAAAAATGCATATCTATACTGTGTTCCAGAATAGCCCAGAATCCTTGAAACAATGCAGATTAAAAAAAATTATTCTGAACATCTAATAGAACGTCCCATGCCTGGGGAATAAAATCTGAAAATGCCCATGTTTAGAGCACAAACATTCAAGTCCATCATTTCAAGCTTGAGGTATTTCAAGTGTGCACTGGTTTTTTAAATATATTTTAACATAAATAATCAGTATGGTTATTGCCTTGTTTTTAATCATATTCAAAATCTGATGCTGAAGCAACAACTCTATATAACGGCAGGGCTGGCTCCCTGAGAAACTTTGCAAAAGGAAAAGCTTAAACCAAGAAGCAAAGGAACAACTAGTTTGTTGTTGCCTATAGTTCAGTTTATTACATCTTCTGTGTTTTTCCTTGTCAGCAATTTCTGCACTGGCAGCTCACACATACAACTCCTTAAGGGCCATCATATGAAACATTCTTTGCACCATAAGTTGAATGGTCCCTATAGCATCCTGTAACCCAAATATTACCAGATTCATTAACACATTTCATCACACTATTCATATTCATCAAATATCCAATGAATTTTAATTTTGAGAGAGAATCAAAACACATAGTAACAACATCAGAACAGTTTTAGGAGAAAAGCTGTAAAAGAAAAGGCAGCTACCCCCACCCCCTTTTTAGGGCTGGAAAATGAAGTCATCTGCCTCCTTGTCACTGTGTGAATATGAATATTCTGATGAATCCAGTGAAGCTGTTGCTTTCTGTTGATCTATGTTACTCAGTGTTTTCCAAGCCTGGGAACAGATGGTGCACCACCTGACTTTGAACAGTCTAATGTAAGATTCATTGTGCTTCACAGGAAATCAAAGATCAAGCAACATTGCAGAAGGTGAAGCAGCACCTCAGTCACCAGCAACACAGTATGATGCAGTTATCATGGGGAACTGAGAAGAAAGAAAGAAAGAAAGAAAGAAAGAAAGAAAGAAAGAAAGAAAGAAAGAAAGAAAGAAAGAAAGAAAGAAAGAAAGAAAGAAAGAAAGAAAGAAAGAAAGAAAGAAAGAAAGAAAGAAAGAAAGAAAGAAAGAAAGAAAGAAAGAAAGAAAGAAAGAAAGAAAGAAAGAAAGAAAGAAAGAAAGATTGTCTGGAGGATATAGGCTTAACTTGGAAACCTAAGATTCATTCCTGACAATGCAGGGTCTGACAAGTTATGCTTACAGTTTTGTTTTTATCTTTTTTCAGGTACACACAAGCACGCACAAAGCAGATCCTGTTTTATTAGCTCATCCAGTGCTCTTCTGTAATAGCTCCACTCTCTCTCTCTGAAACCTCCTCTTGCTCTTATTGGGGAATGGAAGTGGAATTGCTTCAGTCATAGATATTACTCAGCCTTCAGTTATTTCTCTCTCTCTCTCTCTCTCTCTCTCTCTCTCTCTCTCTCTCTCTCTCTGTTTCTGTCTCTCTGTTGTGTGTGCCCCTGTTCCTGAAGAACTTTTTCATTAAACCACCAAACCTCTCTATTGTGACTGGAAATCATCAAAGTCATCTCCTTCCTTATGTGCATTGCTCATAAGCAAGCTAGGTCTGAGTTTCCTCCTGTAGTAAAATGATGACAGCACCTTTGCAGGGTCATTTCTATTCTCCTCCCCCCCATCCCCCATTTGCATGATTTATTTTATTTTTATTTATTTTAATTCCATTTATATCCCGCCCTTCTCCGAAGACTCAGGGCGGCTTACAAGCTTAGCAGTAGCCTTCATTCTATGTATATGCCTGCTTATTAGGGCTTTCACACACACACCCCAAGCGGCATTATTACAAAGTCAGCTTATTGCCCCCAACAATCTGGGTCCTCATTTTACCTACCTCGGAAGGATGGAAGGCTGAGTCAACCTTGAGCCTGGTGGGATGCGAACCTGCACTAATTGCAGGCAGCTGGTGTTACTTAAGGAGGCATTAGCCCACTGCTCCACCAAGGCTCTGATGATGTATATACCATGCCCACTCAGTTTCCCTACTGGATTTTCTATTCCCTTCTTTGATTTTAAACTGATTAAAGTGGTGGTGGCAACAACTTTTTGATCAATAGCACAATATGGGTTACCTTTCAATCTCTCTCCAGATGTCCTTGAACTGCATGCTGTCTTTACTAAATATCTATCTATCTATCTATCTATCTATCTATCTATCTATCTATCTATCTATCTATCTATCATCTATCATCTATCTATCTATCTATATTGGATATATATCTTGATTGGTATGGATCTGCACAAAATAGGGTCCAAATTACTCTCTAGATGATAAGTACTCTTTTTTTTTAGCTTGGCTGGTCCTAGAGTAGGCTTGCTAATGCTGCAAGATGGATAAAATCACAGCCCAAGAGCAGAAAATAAAGAGAAAATGCCTTAGATTGATTTTCCCCCACTGCCTATATATTTGTAGGTCATGGTGGTTTCTAAGCTTTGCTGTTTTCCTGTAGATGCTTCATTAAGAACAAAAAAGCCCTCACAAAAACCTCCTCACTAGCAAGTCAACATTCAGATAAGAAGAGAGTAATATCAGAATTAATACTAGTCTAACAATCAAGCAGGAAAATAACATCCCAAACAAGGAACTATTAACTCAAACAATTAAATAATAAACAGCCTATTCAAGATTCTACCAAGAAGAAAACTACATTCCCACCAACACTGACAGGGCAAGCCACTGTATATAAATGGAGAGCAAATGCCACTCTTTCTAGTACTGAAAATTCTACCTAGTTTGGTAATGAAATATCTGCAAGAAAACAACTACACTTACAGAGTACCAAGGACTCTACAGCTCAGCCTGGAGCTACAAATATGGTTTTCTGTTGTATATTTTAATCCTCATGCTAAGAATGAAATCTGAGACTCACTAACTGAATGGCATATTTCTACCACTGATCTACCGGTATGTTTCTTTAACATGTACAATTTTCATTATGACAGCAGATTGAAATAAGAATTTAATGAAAGTTTCAAATGAGTAGACAATGTAGCAACAGAAGAAAAGCTTCCATCAGTTTTAAAGTACTACAGAACAGAAAATAGTTAACTTCTTATCCCTAAAACAAGACACTGTCTAAAAAATTACACAGCATCTCCCCAGATGTAATGGCCTCCTGAAAAAGAAACAACTGCTAAAGTAAATCTAGAGACCTGCAGATTAAGTGATGACTAAATTAGAAGCAAATTACTAGATGCTTTCCCAAATACACAGGGAATATTATGAATAAATAGAATACATGACCAGTGTTCTATATGTGCTCTCTATATTGTATATTTAGAAAGAAAAGCAGTAAATATTTAGGGCTATTTATTTTATCAGAATAGCTAGGTGTTTTTGTCTACGAATTTCCTGCAAAATCAACAGTTTTGCTCTTTTTGGGAAAAAATAATTCTGCTTTGTTTTCTGCATAGCTTTATTTCAGATTAACATAAGGTAGACTTTATCCTTTACAGGAAGAAGGTAACTTTGATGTTACAATATACTTATCAACTTGCTGCTGCCATTGAGTTTGGGGTGGGGTGGGGAGGTAGGATTTTCATGTTATGGGTTTTTTTAATATTATGCACTGTTAGGCTCGTCTTGTGTGAGTTGGGCAGCTATAAAATTTGTTTAATAATAAATAAAAATAAAGCTAAAACTACTTTTTAAAGAAATCACAAATAATGATATACATTTCCAAGTTACTAATGACTTACTTCAGTTGTGCATTAGTTCAGAGCTTGGCAATAGCTAAGAAATTATGAAGTCCTTTCTTCTTTTTATAGAAAATCTAGAGATACTAGTGTACAAAGATAGATTTGCAGTTCATAAATCAACTTCCTGAGAACAACAGTTTTAGTAAAACTGTTCTATCAATCCAGCTATCTCAATCACTAACTTTAATGTTCAGGTGCAAATTCATTTTATTTATTTTTTTCCTATTCTGATCAAGAATGTATATATTACTACTGCAAAGCAATTTGCACATATCAAGTTGGAGGATAAGCATTGAGCAGACTAGACTTGCCAAAAGGCTGCTGGATAATTACTACTTATGGACTATTTTATTAGTTCTTTGGTCACCTTTCTATGTTTTTGTATATTTCTGAGAAAAATAAACTATAGTGTCCTGGATTTAAATTTAAAAAAAACCCTGTACCATAGGTAAAATAGTCTAATGCTTTTATTCCATATGGGATAGCATTGTAAGGCACCTCTTTTCTGTTAATTTAGGAAACTTGATAACCTAGTATTTGCAAAATTATAAATACACTTGAAATCTGACAGTCTGAATTTCACTCGTGATATAAAAATATCAGGAATTTATTTCATTAGATATAGTGATAGGCATTAATTTGTATAGGGTTTTATATAGTTTTATATGGTGAATAAACAAAAGAATTGATGATTTGTTGAAATATAAAAGCTTTTTGGATTAAAATTTGGTGGAACATTCAAAAGATTTTCAAGAGAAAGATAAAGTTTACTCCACAATTATTTTTACTGGGTGTTATTACACATTGTGATACTAAAGAAACTAACTTGATGTTGAATTTGATAACAGCTGCAAGGTTATTGGTAGGGCAATACTGGAAGAAGGATAGCTTGCTTAAAGTGTCAAACTTAGCAGAAATGGCTAAGATTTCTGCTTATTTGAAGGATCATTCACAAGAAAGATACATTTCGGTCTGGAGAAGATGGATAGATTATATTCAGAATAAATATGGGACTAAAAAGTTCCATTTAGCCTATGAGTAAATTTTAGATTGTTATTATTATTAATAGTTTATTATAGTGGATTTTTTATTAGTTTTAATTGTATGGTATTATTATTATTATTAGTAGTAGTAGTATTGTTTAATAACTTGGATATTGTATTGTTTAATAACTAGGATATTAATTAGTTTATGTTTTTATTATTGTTATGTTTATTTTCATTTTGCCTGTATTTATGTTAAAGGGGAGTTAAAGCGCATTATGAACTTGGTTATTTATATAGTTGGTTAATGTTAGTTAGATTATGATTATTATATTTGTAACCCTGTACTCAGCTCTGGGAAGTGGGAGAGGGAGAGGGAGGGGGTTTTGGGGGTGGGTTGGTTTTGGGGATTATACTGTAACTTTTATAAAACTTTTCAATAAAAAAAAGAATTGATGATTTGGTGATATATGATGGTTAAATAGTACATTCTGAACTATAGGCACAATACTATGAATACCCTCTGTGGGGAAATATAATAAAACACTCCTTTCTTTGTCCTCCTCTCCTTTTGATAAGGCATCTGAAGGCATGTGTTTGGTCTCTGCATGATCTAAGGTGCAGCATGTTAGATTAAATAGGTTCCTTTCCTAATCTAGCAGCAATATCTTTTCATGTTCCATCATTAAAGGGCCACTGTGTTCTTCAAAGTTTTGTGCTGCATGGATAATCTACAAGAAACTGCATGGGGCATTGTTGGTATCTCCCAATTTTGTGAAGTCAAGAAGGAAAGAGACAGAGATGCTGCTTCCCTGAAGCTGATCCTTCAATATGGAACAAACTTCATCTGAGGGTTGATTTTCTGAAAACTGGTAAAATGTTCTTCAGAGCTGAAGAAGCTTCTTGGATGACAAGCGAACTGTCTTCAAAGAAAAAAACAAGGAAGTCCAATTGCTTTGTGATAAAAGCATTTTTGGGATTCTTCAGAGAATGTTTGGTAATGATGGTGACAGGTTTTTATGCAATTCAGATTTTATGGCTGCCATGGTGGATCTGTTGTTATACTTTCCTGTATTAACTTATTTTTAAATTAATTTTGTATATTTACCATGGATGTTTTATCAATGTACCCCTGTTTTGCCATCTGCCAAGAACCATGAAGTGGTATAAAAATTAATAAATAAAAAAATTCTGCATGATACTCTGCCTGTAATAAATGGTTTCCAAGTAATATCTTGTTTCTATGCATTCTATGCATTAAGATTTTTCTCTCTCTAATAAGGTAGATTTTTTTGATAAATAGTGTGCATTCTAAAGTAATTCTAAAACAGCATTTGAAAACATGGTGATGCATTGGCTTTTTAAGGATTTACCTTTTATCTTAAGATAATAGATTTCATGCAACTTAAAACTGGGTTGAAGGATTCAAGACAAATGGCTAAAAAGCTAAGATTAACTTAAATTTAAGGTAACACTGGCAGAAATAATTGAGTTGATCTGGTAAGAGATTCTTTTTGAAATGCTGTTTGCTTAGTTTAAATCTGTTCCTGTTCTGTGTTTCTCTAGCTCTTTGTTTATTCACCTTATTTATAGACATTGAAGAAATACATACTTCAATCTCATGCATTTTGTTGCAAATTCTCACGAACCTGCATAAATGATAAATGAGAGAGAGAGAGAGAGAGAGAGAGATATATTAGTTGATCCAGCACTGGATTTATCATCTAGCAACACATATTCCAATATCACTTGGACATTGTGACCCCAATAAAAGGGAAACTCTGGACCCATTTAGTTATAAGCTGATTTACAGAGAAGACTAATTTCTTGTTCTTTCCCTTCCAAGAATATTGATGTCAGTATGGCTATCTGACTGTCTATTTTTTTCTGTCTTTTCTTCCTTCAGAAATGTTTTATAATTATATATGTTTTAAAAAATTGCATGACCAAAGTGATAACTTCATCAAAAATATTGTGAGAATCAATAAGGTGGAAAGAACAGGAAATGGTGGGTTAGAATATGGACAATGAAGTGATATACTCTCTTGGGAATAACAGGATGAAATCTTAACTTTGGTAATATAGAATTGCTTATGGACATTGCTTCTGGTTAATAATAAATAAAAATGCCAAATAATATATCACTTTCTCCTGCCTTTGTTCCACTGACATAGAGGATGATTGGCAATAACTTTTGTTCATTTCAGGGAAGTTCACATGGAATCATTGTAGGGACTTGTCAATGAAAATATTTCTCTCCACTAAGTTTTTTTATGATTGATTACAATTGCCCTTCTTAGGTATGAAATTGTTCAGTTCATTTTTTATGATTAGCTTTTGCCTTTGGGTATTTTAAATTCTTTTTATATCTGAATAGTTTTTTTCCAGTTTATAGTTATATGCTCAGTGAACTGAATATCATAAGGTGGCATCCAAATATCATAAGCAAATATCTTGAAAACTCATCTCTCACCTGCTCCAACTATCAAAGGAGAAGAATCCAGTTTTACATACATAAGTAATACTGAAAGGTCGTGTAAAAGATTTATTTGGATTACATTGTTCTGCATTTGGAGATAGAAGTATGTCCAACAGTTTTCTTTAGCTCATGATATTTCTGTTATTTGGCATTTTTATTTATTATTAACCAGAAGCAATGTCCATAAGCAATTATGACATCTATATTACCAAAGTCAAGATTTCATCCTGTTATTCCCAAGAGAGTATTAGTTTTTTAAGATACGTCATGGGTATCACTGTGATCCAAAACAACATAACTGCCTGGCATTGCTTAAATCTAAGTATATTTGTTACAATGTTGTAGAGAAAAGAATAGAAACACACTTCTTATATAGTAAATATGGTGACAGAAAGTTATAGTAAACAAAGAGAATTGTTCTGTATTATTCAGAAACTTAATGTTCTGAATAATATGGGATGAGCAACTTTCTAAACAGCTATTTAAACTATTTTTAGTCATTACAAATGTTTGGGGAATCACAGTTGGCAGAAGAATGATACAAAGATGATAGAGCCACTTCATACTTATTAAGGCAACTACATAATTTTTCACTTATTTACCTGCGTGGACTTAGGATTTTTCCAAGTATCTGAAGCGGATTTAAGAGTTTACACTAATGTCAGGAAACTATGCTGCTAATTTTCTACAATCATAGCTCGTCAAATGGGATTGGAGGTCAGCCCAATTTTATGCTAGACAATGCAATAAATATCTTATGGAGGTTTTTTTTCAGGCAGATTCCTGTAAAACACTTTTTATGTAGCAAAATGAACACTTAGCTCTAGCAAAATGAACACTTATCTCTCTATGTGCATGTTAAATTTGTGCTATATAGAGCTTCCAAATAAATGGTGACCGCGATGGGTGAGAGCTAAAATGATTGCTTCTTCTTGTGATAGTATGTTATTTATGAACTGCTTTCATGTCGCTTTTCTTATCTCATCAGCTTTTGCATTAATTATTTACTGACATTCTGGTTATATGATCTTGGCTAAACTCAAATGCATGTTAAATTTAGTAAGTATTCCCTTTTCTCAATGTAGTTTCTAATATTGAGATCCACATTCTGAAGAGATCAAATAACATGGAGTGTTTCTACTTTTCTAGTCAAGAGTTATTGTAGACCATTGCTGGCCAAACAGCATGCAATAATTCATTGTGTGATTTCAGCCTGGAGCAAGAGTGATTGCCACTACATCACAATCTCAAATGAGAATAACTAAAAAAAAAACATTAAGTTGTCATATCTATTTGGGAGCCTTACATAATATTTAAGTTACAGAGTTACATGCCATAAAGTGCACACTATACTATATCCTTGCCTGGACCTCACTCAAATCATATCTCACATAATTCTTATTAAGATGCATTATACTCAGGTTCCTTTACGCTACCTTAGCATTAAGAGGCATAACATGTAAGCTTCACTTATTCTAATAATGCTCCTTTTTATTATTAACACCATATTCGTATCTTTTCTTACAAATGAAATTGGATCTCAGGTTGAAAATGATTACTTATCTAAAGTTTTCTGTATAGTCACCTCTGTTCATTTTTTTTTCATAATTCCAGATAGCTGATATGATTGCTGTTATTTGGGAATTTCACAGTTGTGCATGCAGTGGCTTGCTGCTGTTCTTTCATGACAATTGGCATGATAAGATGTTACATCTCAAAGTAGATTGGGTAAATACCCTTTCACAATGAGAAACCTCTCTTAGTTCCTCTTCAAGCAAACAAGCAGAGTCCATAATATTCTTTTTACCAAAGCAAGATGAAGGTATAATCCATTTTCACATGAGCTGAAAAGAATTAGGGTTACAATCATAAACTAGTAATTACTTTTCAGCACTGTAGACTTGGAACTCTTTGGGTATTTGCTGTAACCTCACATTTTATTGAAACAATAACTTCATTTCTGTGGTTGCCCTCATAAGAAAAGCATTTTGTTTCAATCTATGTCACACCTCTAAACCTCCTTCTTGTAATACCATTAAACTCCATTGTTATGTGTAGAAAGTAAGGGAGATGACCATGACGCTATTTGACAAGAATCATTATCTAGCCAAAGAGGGCTGAAACATTCTTGGGAAACAAAATATTTGGAAGTAGATTGGGCAAATGCCATACTGATTCTCTGGCATATACGATGAAGTGAGAGTAAGCACAATAAGACTTATAAGTCAATAAAGTATAGTTCTTGTCTTCTTGTGGAATTGATTTTCTGATCTCGTCTATCTTGTGCGTCTGTCATTCTATCAACTCTGCTTGCAGGTTATTGACTAGTTCTGGCTTTGTGTTCATCATTTGGAAAGACAGGAAGAGCTATTTTATTTTATGTCTGAGATAGGTGTATAGTCAAAACTGAAAGGAATCATTTCCACAGAAAAGATTCTTGCAGATGAATTTGAAACATTGGAGAACTATAAGACATAGACTTCTTGTATTTATTATTATTATTATTATTATTATTATTATTATTATTATTATTATTATTATTATTATTATTATTATTATTATTATTATTATTTTTATTATTATTATTATTATTATTATTATTATTATTATTATTATTATTATTATTATTATTATTATTATTATTTATTAAATTTTTATACCGCCCTTCTCCCGAAGGACTCAGGGCGGTGTACAGGGCAATAAATATCAAAATGTAAATACAAAAGTTAAAAAAGAGTTAAAAAGAATTAAATAATTATGCCCAATATAATACAATAATAAAAGTGTGTTAAAACTAAATCCAACCCCAAACCCATCAGACCAGGCCAGATTGTTCAAATAAATAAGTTTTTAAATCGTGCCGGAAGGAGCGAAGGTCAGGAGCCATCCGGAGCTCAACCGGCAAGCGGTTCCACAGGTCTGGCACGCTCACAGAGAACACCCTCCCCCTGGGGGCCACCAATTGACATTCTCTGATCGGAGGCACCCTGAGGAGGCCCACTCTGTGGGAGCGCACTGGACGGAGGGAAGTTGATGCCGGCAGCAGGTGCTGCCGTAGGTAATCTGGACCCGTGCCATGTAGGGCTTTGTAGGTCATAACCAGCTGGTAATTTTCTCCATAGCTGGGCATAGCACTATGGAGGAGATCAGACTCTTACTATACATGAAATGCTGCTTTTTTATCTTCCTAAAGTTTATGCATGACAGAGTATCTGACAGCAACAGCCCCACCCCTCTGCTCTCAGACGTTATCCCTCTTCACTGAATATGTTCAAACACAAACCACAGAAGCAAGGAAAACTATAGTGCATGTAACTTTTAAGAAAAGCTGGGAACTTTTTGTGCATGATGGCTTCCTCTTTCTCCCTCTCCTTTCCATATTCTGGAGACCAATCATTCCCATTAGAAGTCACATTGATCTTCTCACCAAACAAGGCTTAGTATGGTGAATCTTCTGGATAGCTGATTGTTTCCTTCTGCTTTGCAACAACAAATAAACTTGAAAAGAAGCTAAACTTCTCTTGTCAAGAGATGTGTTGTGACTGCAGCTTCCAAAAGTACTAATCAACATGACTAATGCCTGCATGTATATGTAACTACATTCTGTGCTATTTTTTTCCTACTCTTCATCCAGGTTAAAATGAATATTGATCTTCAAAAAAAATGTCTAAACTTAAAAGGAAATCATAATCAACAGTTGTCATCTGGGATTAATTTGAAATCAATGCTAAGCATTTTAGAGGGATGAAACTTCATTTTAAAGATCATTGTTTTCCTTTCTTTTTGGTACAACTACATGGGAACAACAGAAGTGATGGTTGAGTATTAAGGACAATAATTATTTAATATAAGAAATCTTTTGATGACACAGTTATGTAACCACACCACTAGGACTAGTCAGCAACTTTCTTGGGCTTAATTTAAGATACTTTCTTTTTTGTTTATAATTTCTGTTCAAAATCAAGAACATCTACAACCCCAAGCATCAATGCTCTTCAATATCTAATTTCACAGTTTTCTTAACACATATCTCATGTTATTTATTATAGTCAATGTCATCCCAACACCTTTGCTTATGCCTGCTACATTTTAAATGGCAGAGCTGGCAAACCATCAATCATAAATCAAGAAATACATTTTAACTTCAAACAAGATCAGTTTGTAAAGAAAGCAAATCTTGGATAGCCTAATTGGATACATTACTCACATCTATAAGTGATAAATGCCTGTTTGAGGAAGGGTTTAGGTTTTTTGTGGGGTTTTTTGGTTGTTGTTTTTTTTGACAATTCAATGACAGCAAATTAAAACCCTGCGTCCCTTTTTCAGCCTGTAGGTAATGTGAAAAATATACATCAGTAGTATAATGGAAGGACAAATTATTTCAATTTATATCCCAATAAATATGAAAATGTGATTTCTTATTCACAGCTGCATGCAAACATTTTTTTCTGTTCATCTTGTTGTGTGTCTTTTTAAATGAAGGCACAATTGCTCCTTCTACTGTAGTATAGGAGTAAAAATGACCAGATTCTGAAGCACTCGTGATTCACCCACATGATGAATGAGGAAACCTCTGATTAAATATTTTAATATAGATCTATGGCTATTTATTTTATTTGCAGAAGTTATAAGCCATTCCAATCAGCTGTATCTGTGTGACATATAATTCCTCAATCCATAACTGGATAAAAATAGATATCAAGCAAATTAAAAATAACACTATTAATTAAATCACAAAACTGGGAGCAGCATTTAAACATTAATAAACCAATCCATTGTTTGAATAGATATTCTTGGTGAATTTGCAAACTCATATCTATTTGACTGAGCAAATGTTGAAAATAATTAGAAGTACTCTGAATTTTTGAGAACAAGCCCAACAGTTTCTACTACTCCTTAAAGTAGCTAGGTCTTTTTAAGGCTTTCACATCAGTCCAAGAAAGGATTCTATTCTTTTAAAAGTTATTTTAATGAATACATACACACACACACACACACACACAACTTATTTCCAACTAAGAGAAATTTCAGTTGAGATGTATCTGCAAAGTGTGGTCGAAAAAGTTAAGGTAGTAGACATGATGATGCAAGTTCTGTTCTGTTTTGTTTTTATACATGCATTATGTATATAATAAACTTTAAAAATGGGTATAGCTTTAAATGTACCATTGCAGCCAATATCTTGACTTCTTTGATCATATTTTGCTTCAGGCATTGGCTGATTTGATTGTGCCATCAAGTCAGTATTGACTTAGCAACATCATTTTTTCCATGACAATTTGTCTCTAGCTTTAATCTTCAGGTATTCCAATAAAGGATGGTTTATGCTTCTCAAAATCTTGAAAGGTTTAAGACATTTGTGTGTGTGTGTGTGTGTGTGTGTGTGTACATGTGCACATCTACATGGTCATGAATTGGTGCACAATGGAATTGTGCTTGGATTGCTTCAGGCAATGGTGTGTTCAAAAGCTTTAATAGTAATGTAAAAAAAATCATACATTATTTGTGGGACATATTGGGCCATTATTTTACTCATGTTTGCACCATTTATACAGTTAATGGGAAGTTTGATGGTTTCAAATAGTTTGAGGGAACAGCCTTTTGATCATAAAAGCACTAGTTACCAGTAGGGAAGAAATAATACATGTAAAACCTTTCTCTCATCACTAATAGATATGTTGAAGAGAACCTATCCTTATTTGATTAATTGTCCAGGGAACAAATAAATAATTAGATGACAGTGCTATTAACAAGTTTAGCACTGGGCTACATAGGATACAGACTGTTAATTTGTATTAAAATATAATTTTGCTAAATGAGATTCAGATAATTGGAGTCCTACTGCACATCATCTTTTGGTAATTAGATCTGCTCTGAACTTGTTTCAGACCACATCAATTTAATACTATTATTAGGTTATTAGAAGAGGGAATAAGCATGTGGTATTCCCTACGTGTTCTTACATCTCCAAAGCAACATTAATAATATGTTAATTAAACTGCTGAAGTGAAAGGATCTGAGAAAAGAATGATAGGTAACAAGTAGGCACACCCCTTTTATTTTTAAAAAAATACTACATTTAAACAAGAAATAAAGTTTTTTTGAAATCCAGAAAAAATGGCTGATCTTTTTGTTGTCCGTGGAATAAACTGCAGCAAGCACATTAACCAATTGATGTTCCTTGCAGGTAATTTATTGTACCAACATTGGCTCCAAGGTGATTCAAGAAATAATGTTTCTAAAGCAAACACCATTTGTTGCTAATGATAGGGCAAAGCAAACTTAAGCAACATTTACAAACAGTAAAGTCTCTTTTTCTATACACATTTGCAAACCAGTCTCTATTATTTGTGGATGAATTAACTATGACTTGAAAAAAATAATTAAAACCATCTGTTCGGGTATAGAAGAGAAGGAAGGGAAAATCCTACTGATTCTAGTTGCATTGGCTATATAGACTATAAGGTCAGTTTGCTTTTTTAGCATCATTTCCCTTACGTTTGTTGCAACAACTTTTTAAAAAGAGCAGCATTACCAATGCTTGTTATGCCTTTGCAGAAATATACTGAGGGAGAAAACAAACCATATTAGTTACTAAAGGTAGGATAATGTAAGGTAAGGCTTGTTTTGCTGAAGATGAATCCCCATCACAAATCTCAACAATTAAAATCAATATCTCCATCAGTCAAACATTCAATACTTTGCTATGAAACATCTTGAAATGGTATGATCTGATCAGCATGGATGTATATCATCATTGCTTCCACAGATTAGTTCCTTTGCTCTATTAGAATATTATTTGAAGAGCTTTTCACTCAGCTGTTATGTGACACATTCAAACTGTTTTTTACAACATCATTATATAAATAAATTATACAGTTGTGTTCTTAGACTTTCTGGGGAGTGTGCTGGCTCAGCGGTTAAATGTCAGCTGGAAAGTCTGACATTCAGGGCTTGAGACCTGACTGTCGCACAATGGGGTGAGCTTCTGGTACAGTTTGAAAGCATGCAAATGCAAGTAGATAAATAGATAGCATTTTGGCAAAATGGGCCAATTCGCCATGGCCATCTCACTGTGGCCAACTCATCACAGCCAACTCATTGCAGGACAACTTGCCACAGCCAACTCATAGATCAGGGGTGTCAAACTGTCGGCCCATGGGCCAGATGCGTCAAGAGGAAGCCACGCCCACCCCATTGCCAGCAATGGCAAAACTTTCCCAATATGTTGCATGACATCACATCATGTTGCAAGTTTCACATGTCTGTCATAGAGGGAAAACTCACCATGGGACAATTTAACAATTCAATTTAATTATTTAAAATAAATTATTTTTTATTTTTTTTATCATTCATACTTCATTCTGTCCCTCCTTTTGTATCCATTCTTTAATGACTCCATTCCACCATTTCTTTGATATTAGTGCAACTCCTGTCCCGCAGTGAATTGTCCCATGGTGAGTTGGCCATGGCAAGTTGGATGTGGCAAGTTGGCTGTAGCAAATTGACATATACCCCCACTTTGATGGGAAGGTAATAGCATTCTGTGCAGTTTGGAATATAGTCATGCTGGCCATATGACTACAGAAATGTCTTTGGACAATGCTAGTTCTCTTGGCTAAGAAATGGAGATGAACACTGCTGCCTAGAGTCAGAAACAACTGGGCAGGAGAAACCTTTACATTTATCTTTAGAACCTTCTGAGATTTCTATATTTTACTTGATTTCACAAAAATGAGAAATCAAAGATACAGATTTCTTCAACACCTTTTTTTTAAATCAATAAAAGAGAGTGCTGTGAATACAGTATGTAGCTAAAAACCAGTGTTTTACTCTAAATATGTACAAAGAGAGAAACAAGGGAAAGAAACATGTTTTTTTTTAAATCCACTCTTTATAAATCACAGGTTTCCCAATTCTTCAGTCAGGGAAACATCAAGAATGTTGAAAGCATGTTCTATAGATAATATAGATAATAGCTGCTATGAATGGGGATTTGTCATTTAACAAACAAAAAACTGTTTTTCCTCTTTACTAAAAGGAAACCTGGAAGGATTTTCTTTATATTCCTTCTTCCCTAACCCCACAAAGATATTCTATTCTGTTCTATTCTGCATTCTATACATCTTTGCTTTTTTTTTTTAGGTCACTGTTGGGCACGTCCTTGTAGGTGGCCTGGAAGTTGTACCTGGTATTAACTGCAGGGGTTGCAATGATGAATTGTCTTATATAAAATCACACTTGATCTGCCTTAACAAGGCATTTCACTTTATATTTTATTGCTGTGCTGATTTACAAAAGGTACTTCAACTATCAACTATTAGCTAATCTAGCTTACCATGTACAAGATGTATGTTTTAATTAAACCATTGAACTGCTTATCAGTTAACTATTGAGCCATGTGCAAGATGTCTTCGATACAAAAGGCTCTTAAAGGATCACCATTAGTTTTGGATAATCTTGCTGCATCTGCATCAAATTCAAGAGAGTAGCATTTGCAGATGGGCCTTCCCTATGTTTGTACTTGCACTGCCCTGAAATTTGTGAGACCTCTTATATCAGTTTATTGGTTATTTATTATATTACCCTTATCACATTTAATTTTTTTTTACTCCAACTACTCTATATGAACATTTGATAAACAGTTTTGTATTTCTTTTCTCCACCATTTTTAATTAATATGTTATGATGTTTTAGTTAATGCAAACCAAATCATGCTCATTATGGTCACTGACTAGAATTCTGCAAATAATTATAATTAGGTCATTTTGAAATCAATATGGTTATAGGCTTATGGACAGTATGACAAAAATGTAGCCATATCAAAGAAAACAAAATTGTACTGGTTTGATAAAAGTAACTGGGCAGGAAATAAATCAGAATTGTCTGGGTATTTTGATAGGAAGATATCAACTTCAGGCTCTGTATCCTTATGAACCATAAAGTACAACAGATCATGAACTGCAGATGCAGTTGCTCCTTCTCTATAGAGATACAACTTTATTTTTATTTATTTATTCAGTTTGTATAGCTGCCCTTCTCAAAACCAGTGAGTCACAAAATCTTTGCTTGTATAGGATTTTCTTTTTTGCTTTTGCCCTTGAGAGTGGTTCTTGGGAATACCATGTAAGTGTTACCTGGAGGAAAAGTTATTTCATTAAGTATCTTGCAAGCCTTAAAAATTAGGACTGACTATATGTGGTTCTTTACTTACAACATTTCATTTAGTGACCATTCAAAGTTACAATGGCACTGGGAAAAGTGACTTATGACTGTTTTTCACACTTGCAACCAATGCAGCATGCCCATGGTCATGTGTTCAGCATTCAGATGATTTGCAATTGATTCATATTTATGATGGTTGCAGTGTCCTGGGTCATGTGATCAGAAGGACAAGCAAAGTTAATGGGGAAGGCAGATTCACTTAACAACTGTATTAATAACTTAAAGCTGTAGTGATTCACTTAACAACTGTGGCAAGAAAGGTCATAAAATGAGGAAAAACTCATTTAACAACTGTGTTGCTTAGCAAAAAATAATGTTGGGCTCAATTATGTTGTAAATCAGGACTATATGAATTCAGGAACATATTACTTGTTTGGATTTCAAATCTTTAGCAAGCTGCTTGAGTTCATTTAGTGCTTGATCATTGCCCCTCATCAAAATTGCCACATTTTACAACCCAGTGTATTGCAGCATTCTAAGGATGTCACTTCCCATATTTAGAATTGTCCTAATGGTAAGAGTTTAAATGAAACTTGACAATTTTAAGATCTATGGATTTAAAAAACAAAACAAAAACAAAACACTGTCGACTTCAACTCCCAGGATTCCCCAGCCTGCATGATATCTTAAAGTTGCCAAGTTTGAAAATATTGCTTTATTTATTTATTCGGTTTATATACCGCCCTATTCCCAAAGGACTCAGGGCGGTTTACAAGGCAAAATTTAAAAACAATCCAATATAAAATTAAAATTAAATTAAATTAAGTCTAGCCGCAAAAATTAAATCACAATTTAAAAACATTAAACCCCTCAGTCCAGACCAGATAGCTCAAAGAGCCAGGTTTTTAGGTCCCGGCGAAATGAACGAAGGTCGGGGGCAGTCCGGAGTTCCGTTGGCAGTTGATTCCATAGGGCAGGTGTGGCCACAGAGAACGCCCTCCCCCTGTGGATTGCCCGTCAGCAATCCTTGACCGGTGGTACCCTGAGGAGGCCCTCCCTGTGGGAGCGCACAGGACGATGGGAAATTGACGCTGGCAGCAGGTGTTCCCTTAGATAATCCGGGCCCATGCCATTTAGGGCTTTATAGGTCATCACCAGCACCTTGAATCTCACCCGGAGGGCAACCGGAAGCCAATGCAGCTCACGGAGAAGAGGTGTTACATGGGAGTATCGGGAGACTCCCATCACAACTCGCGCGGCTGCATTCTGCACCAGCTGAAGCCTCCGAGTGGTCCTCAGGGGCAGCCCCATGTAGAGAGCCTTGCAGTAGTCTAGCCAGGAGGTCACGAGTGCATGGGTGACTGTGCGTAGCGCATCTCGGTCCAGATAGGGCCGTAACTGGTGCACCAGGCAAACCTGGGCAAAGCCCCCCTGGCCACGGCTCCTATATGATCTTCCAAACTGAGCCATGAATCCAGGAGGACACCCAAGTTGTGGGCCCTATCAACAGGGGGTAACACCTCACCCCCCATAGTTAATGATGGAAAAGATTGGTTAGTCTGAGATGCCGGTATGCACAGCCACTCAGTCTTGGCAGGATTGAGACGAAGCCTGTTTCTCCCCATCCAAACCCGGACCGCTTCCAGGCAACGGGACATCACGTCGAGGGCATCACTGGGTTGGTTCGGGGTGGAAAGAAAAAGTTGGGTATCATCAGCATACTGATGATACCCCACCCCGAAACCACGAATGAGCTCACCCAGCGGCTTCATATAGATGTTGAACAAGAGGGGAGAGAGGACCGACCCCTGAGGAACTCCACAAACGAGAGGCCTCGAGGCAGACTTTAGCCTTTCCAGGGGAAAAAACACAACAATAACCAGTTGGAAGCAAGACAAGTTCATGTATCTACCTCACTAGATACTTAGGGGACTACTTGAAATGCAGTCCTTGATTATTTGGCTAATATTCATTTGAAATCAGAACTTTTCTTGCTGGGGACAATGGACAAACAAGTAGAAAAGACTTATAGATGGTTGTTTGGAGCATAGTAATCACAATGCGGGTATTATGTGCACAATTTGTAAAACCTCTAATATTTATAATGGAGGAATTGTTCGTGAAGATGATAGAATTGGCAGTGATGGCAAAATGTAGCAGTAACTATGTTTATTAGTGACTGGAAGTCCTTTACACTATGCACTTTTTTGCTGGAAACAAAAAAGTAAACTTATGATTTATGGATATGATTAGAAAGGGTAGAATATGAAAAGAAAGAAACTGTGATGTAAACTTAGGGAAAAAGAGTTAAATACAGAGGCATTGATATCCGCAGTAAAGATCAGGAGCTACTTTTTCTTTCTTTTTCTTTCATTTCTTAACTGTTTTTGCACTATTTTTTCCTTTCATCTCCTTTTTTGTTTTGCTTTAAATGCTTTTACTTTGTCCAATTTTAACTATTTTTAAAAAAGAAATAGATGCACTTTTCAATAATTTGGACTGAGCCATTTCCAGAGATGCAAGAGATGTATGACAGCATCAAATAAAATCTTTTTATTTGCCTTGGCCAAGTAAAAATATTATTTTTTATTTTTTTTATCTTTAATTCCATTTATATCCCGCCCTTCTCCGAAGACTCAGGGCGGCTTACAAGTCTATGTATATGCCTGCTTATTAGGGCTTTCGCCCCCCCCCAAACGGCATTATTACAAAGTCAGCTTAATTGCCCCCAACAATCTGGGTCCTCATTTTACCTACCTCGGAAGGATGGAAGGCTGAGTCAACCTTGAGCCTGGTGGGATGCGAACCTGCACTAATTGCAGGCAGCTGGTGTTACTTAAGGAGCCATTAGCCCACTGCTCCACCAAGGCTCTTAGTATATTAAGTACTACTATTCCTTCAAGAACTCAAAAAAGGAATGTATAGTACACCCTTCTCTAGTTTTTATATAAGAACACATCCAGAGTAGTTGAGCAACAGCATCTGACCAAAGATTATAAATGAAGATTACATGGATGTGTCTTGGTCTCCACAGTCCTTATATTACTGACTCACTGCTGCCAAAAATAAACAAACAGGGTTCCATTTTGAAACATAATTAAACTAGCATAAATCAGAATTATTCAGCCTGGTATTGGTTTTCCAGCTAGCATGGTAACTCACAATCAATTTGAGTTATTTATAAAAATAATAAAGATAGAATAAAAATAAATAAAAATTAAAGCTGATGGGATTACATTCAAAACATGTGAAGGCCATTACACCATATGTTCTTCTTCTAGTTGAATCAACAGGTTAGTGAAAAAACAATAATAGTCTGCTATCCCAGTCCTTGGGAAGTGATTAAAAATGCCAAAATATATTCCTCTCTAGTCATTATATTTTTTACATGCATCCAAAAACAATTTTCTAGTATTTAAATATTTAAGGTTATTTACTTATTTCATGTGTAACCTATCAAGCCTAATCTTCTAATATATTATTTTTCCAGATATAAAAATATATGATTTGGAGTCTATTATAAAATTTAGATTAGGAATTATAGTTCCACCCATATTCAAAATCTAATTAAGGATATTCCATAGATAGGAACATAGACATAGACAATGTTTAGTGCTTGTTATCAGATTCCAAAATGAAGTCTCTAATTAACAAAGGGAAATAATTACCTTCTAAATATTGATTGACTCAAAATGATAAATAGTGCTAGCCAGAATGCAATAGCAAGGGATGGTGGGAAATATAATGGAGCAATAGGTAGTGTCCCAGTTTCTCTGCCCTGATTATGGCAGGTTGATGATCAGTACCATCTCCAGGAGTGAGAGACATGGGGGATATCAGGTAGAGAGAGGCCTAATGAGAAGAGCTGAAAGTGTGATAAGTCAGGCAGCGTTATGTGATCCATTCTGATTTAGCTTATTTGAAGAAATCACACCACCCACTCAAGGGTGCAGGAATGGACATTGGGAAAGGTCCTCTTCAGAAAGTTGGACAGTTGGAATATAGTAGTAGTGATTAGTAAAAAGTGTGATTAGCAGATCATTACAGGGAAAGAGCTTTATGGGAAGAGTCATATTATGATCAATCAGTCAAACAATTAATAGGAAACTTAGCTCCCCTCCCCTCTTGGCTTCATAGCACAACCCAGTATTTGGATGCTAAATTGTTGAAAGTGCTAGGTGCTGGAAGTCTTGCCTTCAGGTTGGTTTTGGTAAATGTAGGTTGATTGATATAAATTCCTGCTCCTCCATGACTGTTGGAGAAAAAGAGCAGGCTTGGCATGCAAAACTAAAACCTAGCTTAATGAGGATAAAAGATTTTCTTATCCAAGACATGTTCAGTCAGATTTTGGTGGAACCACAGCCTGAACAAAGCTGAGTGCAAGAGATAGAGGATGCATCTCTGTGAATTATATATGTCCATGATACTATCAGCCTCAAACAAGGTATTGATGCACATTCTTTTCTTCCTCCCAGGCTATCACTCAAGTCATCTTAGTAATTTCCATTCAGTCACCAATCTTCCCTTTTGGGAGTTCCAGATTTAATTTAATTTAATTTTAATTCCATTTATATCCCGCCCTTCTCCGAAGACTCAGGGCGGCTTACAAGCTTAGCAGTAGCCTTCATTCTATGTATATGCCTGCTTATTAGGGCTTTCATACACCCCCCAAGCGGCATTATTACAAAGTCAGCTTAATTGCCCCCAACAATCTGGGTCCTCATTTTACCTACCTCGGAAGGATGGAAGGCTGAGTCAACCTTGAGCCTGGTGGGATGCGAACCTGCACTAATTGCAGGCAGCTGGTGTTACTTAAGGAGGCATTAGCCCACTGCTCTACCAAGGATTATCTATATATGGATTATCTATATATTATCTATCTATTATTTATATATTATCTATATATAAATGGATTATCTATATATCTTCTAGTTTGGATTCATACCAGGGAATGGCATGGAAAGTGCATTAGTTGCTGTTGTGAGTGACCTGCAGTACAACACAATTGAAGCCCTCTTGGTTGTTCTAGGTCTCTCAATTGTAATTTAAAAGTGAATGACCTACATGGATAGGTAACTCTTCAGAAGGGAGCAGCATCCTGCCTTTCCAAATGATTGCACCAAAATTTAAAGGGACAAAATACTACTGCTAATTTTCAGCAGCAAAGAAAGAGGGACCATAAAGGTCACAGTGATGTCTCAGGGGAAGGCAAATGTAACCAAGCTACATTATATAAACAACAATTCTTAGGAATAAGCCACACTGAACCCATTGATATTTTTCTTGAAGAGACAGTCTATTTCATTTCAAAGAAAATAAGACCATGCTATAAACAAACTATGAAAACATGCATAATGATGATCAATTTGATTAAGCATTTTTTAAAAAAGCTGACTATGGTCATATGTTTGTGTAACACTTTAATGGTGTGTGTGTATCCCTTGATGAACAACTCCAAATCAAAACCATCATTTTATCACACTAAGAGTAACTGAAGTATTCAAATAAGAATGGATTTGAAAACCATGTATGTGACAAAAATAGTTATGTAGATGGCACTATATGGTACTTCATCTCTACGTTAGTGCCACTGATTTTACTAAATATCAAAAACAGAGCCCATAGATCATGGGTGTCAAACTCATGATGTCACATAATGTGTTGTGATGTCCCATTGAGGCAGCAGAGTGGGCGTGGTTTGGGGATTACGCATCCGGCCCACGGGCCACAAGTTTGACACCTGTGCCATAGATCATTAACTTGTTTTTTTTAAAAAAACAGGTTAGGGCAACAGTTACTTGCCTTTAGGCACCATATGTCACTATCATACACAGTAAACTAAGCTACTGTTTGCACTTTTAACTACAGCCCAAACCACACAGATGGTTTGAGTGAGCCAGACTTTCATAGCCTGCAGCCCAATAGAAATGCTGTGTTACAATTTCACCATTTCAGCTAGAGAACTATGGAAAAGATGGAAGTCATCAAAGGATAACAGGTTAAGAAAAGTACATATTGAATGATTGTAAACAGCAAGACAACCCCCAACACACACATACTGCCAAAGCATAATGGGCAAAGCCAAGTCAGTTAAAAAACAAAACTGTAAATTCAGAATATTTTTTAATAGGAGCCTACTGTATATGGCTATAAAAAGGGAACAACTAAGACAAAGAAAGAAAAAAAAAAACAATACTGAAGATGAAAAACTGTGGCTCATTAAAGAGTCCTGAATCATAGTTCTTGCTGGCCCTATCGTAGCCAGAAATGACAGATAATGGGAACTGTGTTTCAACAATACCTGGAAAGTTATATTTTAAATTGTAGAAATACTGGCTTTTGTAATATTTAACTAGTTAATTTAGAAATAATTGCTATCTTTTTAAATCAATAAAAACCTCAATACAGGGAGGAAAACTATCTAAGTGGTGTGCTATTGATGAGCAACTTCTCATTCTCTACCTCAAGAGGAGTAAACCTGCTCTTGCAAAACATTTTAAAATTTATTTATTTTTTATTTATTTTTATTTTAATTCCATTTATATCCCGCCCTTCTCCGAAGACTCAGGGCGGCTTACAAACTTAGCAGTAAGCCTTCATTCTATGTATATGCCTGCTTATTAGGGCTTTCACACACCCCCAAGCGGCATTATTACAAAGTCAGCTTAATTGCCCCCAACAATCTGGGTCCTCATTTTACCTACCTCGGAAGGATGGAAGGCTGAGTCAACCTTGAGCCTGGTGGGATGCGAACCTGCACTAATTGCAGGCAGCTGGTGTTACTTAAGGAGGCATTAGCCCACTGCTCCACCAAGGCTCTAAAATTCCATTTGTTATTGTCTCCAAGTATGTTGTTCTTAACTTGAACTTGAACCTGAATCACAAGATGTTCAGATAGATTTCAATCCCCAGTAAAGCAGGACATATGACACTAGACAATTGTGTTGCATTAAAAAATCGCTGAAACTAATTGATAATGAGCCTATTCCAAAAAAATAAAAAATAAAAATGGGGAAATTCTACCAAATGGGGTGATTTGTGAACATAACTGTCTGACTTTACTATTCCTTTTTCCTTCTTGGCTAAAACTTCTGTGAATAAGTCAAAAATACAGATTCAAGTGTAAACGTCATGACGGCAGATCTGTATCAGATGTAACCAAGGCTTGATGTCTAGAGTGTAGTCTATATTTTTTTCTCTCTTTTTTTTCTTTTGAATTTGTTCTTCATTGAACATATTCAGGCAATTTAAATCCAATATTACTTCATTGTTTCTGTGTTGGGAGCAGAGGAGGAAGTCTGCATTTTTGTCAAGGGAATACGTATGCAAAATGCTGTATGTAGTTGCCCTAACATCCATTTTACACTCCCCCATTATTACAACAAACCAACCATCTTATCCATCATGCTGTCAGCCATAGAGGGCTGCCTTATGAGGTAGTCCACAACCCCAACAGGAATTGCAGCTCCACTTTTATTGTAACATTCCATTAACAGTATCTTGCAAGTCTGAAAATTCCTTGTGAGGGCAGGCTGCTTAGAAAATGGTCAGCACCTAGCCAGCTATTGTCCTGTTCCTTTAAGCCTTCTCTCAATCAGGATAGCAATTAGGGCTATAAAAGCTGTGCTGAGAAATAGCTGGAGGTGGTAATGTTAGTGTGTGGAAGAGAGGGAAGGAGAGGTGCATGTTTTATGGAAATAAAGCAGCACAAAACAGCCTAAAGTAGTTAGAAAAATGTTTTTTCTCCAATCATAGGACTTGCAAGGTTGAAGCAGAATAGTAGATGTAGTAGTAATAAGAATGGAATAGTGAACAGTGAGTACTAATCTGTGAGTGGCGAGGCTTGTTGCCTGGGAACCTGGGCTGTTGTCTTGAAGTCTACTTAAAAGAACTTGTTACATTCCCCACCCCTTCATTTTTACTCTCATGAAAATTAGGGATCCTTCCTTAAGAGTATGCTTTCACCACCCCTCTTTTTTTGGATACAAATTGAATTTATCTGATGATGTATAGGCTGTAGCTCTTCCTCGTGTCTTCCAAGGTTATTCCCACATACCATTACAAGAGGCTATGGTGGCAGATTTTGACCTCATATGTAATTTCTATATTTTTCCCAGAACAACACTGAGTAACTGCTTATGAAAATGCCCTCATAAAGGAAAGGGATAGGACAGATCTCACAAATTCTCAAACTAGAACAATTTTGACCAGATATGGAAAAAGCAACAAGTATATGTGATAAGGCTACTACCAATCATGAGGCTACCATTATGAAGTGAGAGATACATGTCCAGACATGAAATAAAGTTTTACTGTGTTTCCAAGTAAGATTGGCCAGTTAACAACCCATTGTGATTGCTCAAAGAAATGAGTTTTCTTCATTTTTAAAAAGTTTGTTTGCCTTAATTTGGGGGATTTTTAGCAGCAAGCCACACATAAACTATGATAGTTTCTTGCTGTGGTGTTGGAGATGCAGCAAGAAGAGATATCTTTGCTTTGTTCCAGTAAACCTTTCAGTTATGTTAAATGAATAAAAATAAAATCATTAGAAATTCAAACAACCATATTTCAGAAATCAGCTGCCAGATTTATTAATCTACCTGGAAAAATGTGGAATAAAAACAGAACTTAAAATAAACTCTTTTTTAAAAGGTACAGTTTCAAAACAATTTCAGATAACAAATTCTTATACCATTTCTCCCCCTGGGAATTATCTTTTTCTTCAGTGAATCACTACCATATACAGTATATAGATATAGATATATATTAAATATTAAGACATTTGACTCAGGTTTTCTTTTTTCAACTACCCCATTCACCTAATATTTTCTCTTGAAATAACTGTTCCTTGCAATAAAACCATGACCAAAAGTAATCGCAGAACTTCTTATTTAAGGGGGCCATGCATTGGGTATCTATGTCAGTTAAAAAGTGGCTCTGTAAATCTGGATTAATCCATACTTTTCAGAACAAACACCAGCAGCTTGTTCTGTTTTTTTGCAATCAGGTGACATGCTCTGAATACCCCTGCCCATTAAAAAAAATGCAAATATGATGCAGGAGATTAGAGGTGTATTCAGTTATCCCGTGAACTGACACCAGAAGACTGATAATCCCAGGTCAAATCAAATGCTACCTTTGGTGCTATCAATAAGGGTGGTGAATTAATATTTTGCAGTAAGAGGGGTATTGGATGGAAATAAAAACCTTATTTCCTCCCTAATTGACTCAATATGCTTTTATGTCTGGCTGCCTGAAAGAATAAAAGTACAATTATTAAGCAGAATGTGTTCAGGTTTCTAGTAAAAATACATGCTTCTCCTTGTAAGGACTCTTAGCAATGTATACTTTGTCGCCTCTTCTGCTTCACAGCCAGTTTATTAAATATGCCTTGTTAGAAGCAAGCATGTTTCTAAGCACCTACTCTAACTTAGCAGTTAAGAATAAAAAGCCTTATTTTAGATTCTTGTTAGAGGGTCAAAATTGGCAAGAGGGCAGGTGTGCAATCACATAAATACCCTGCCCTTTTGTACCTATACATACAAGAGGTAGGTCTTCAATTGTGATGTTGCACCTGCCACTTTAGAGATCTTGACTCCTTCAAAGATGCTTGTGTTGTTAAAATTGGGGAACATATTTTGGAATTTTAAGTACCTCATTCAGAAAAAAATATTGACAAAGATGACTATTCACAAAATGGCTGCCATGATGGATGCAGCCAGACATAAATCGCCCATCTACCAGATGGCAAATGCATATATATTCCCAGGACCTTTACCACCTCATTGACATAAGTATATTCTTAGTAGGCAAGCAGACATTCCCCATTATTTTTTTTAAAAAATAAAAGCAGAACTATGATTGAAGACAGCTAGAAGCTGGCACTCTGAAAATGCTAACCCCCCATTTTTAAGTCAGGTGAGGAGGGAAGTCTAGGGAAGGTCAGTGGAGACATCTGTAGGCATAATGATTAAAATCACTGATTCTATTCCAATGGTAGCTTTAAAACAAACAAAAAACCCCCAAATTTTATAGCCAGCTAGATAAACTTTGCCATTGGACAATGGCAGGAATAACATGAAGTGCTTTTTGCAGAGATTTCTGTAAGGTTAACATGCCATGGAATTTTTAACATGCACACATGAAACTCTCTTAATGGTTTTAGGGTGAAAGAGATGCAGACTCAGTGTGCTTTGTTGTAGCTGCGCTTTATAGTGGTTAATACTCATTTAGTTTGAAATGAATTGCATTATAAATCATTTATAAATTTATAGGGTTCCTGACTAACACTGAGTGCAAAGTAAATCACCACATCCTGGCATCTCTGATATCATGTCATTTACAATGAAACATTATTTTTGCAACTAATAATTATGGACTCCTATCCAACCTTTCTCTATTTCAGAGTTGATGGTTCTGGACAAAGCATGTATATGATGAGTGGGATGGATGTTCTGGAAGAGAAGTGTTTGAAAAACCACTCTCCAAACTTCAAACATGCTATCTATTATTTTGCTCCAATGCAAAAAGTTAACATTGAAGATAAGGTCTTCTTAATATTTTTTCCTTTAATTTGATCTCAAGAATAACATATTTGTCGTCTTTCCAATGTTGCCTTTCCCCAAAATTAAAACTTTTGAAGGATTTCCCAAATGTACCTGATCCCATTTACAATTAGCGCCCCTAACAAAATTGTTAAGCATCAGTGCCAGCACTACATTAAACAGCCATAAAAACAAAGAAAAAGAAAATAACTGTATTTTTGATATTATGTATAGGTCTCTGCTCCATGGAGCATTATAAAAGATTCAGATGAGCTCCTCTTTAGCAAGCTGGAGAGTCCTATCCATGTATCAATGCGCATAAAAGCTGTTTATAGCACAGCTATGGCATAAGCTATTTTTTTTAAGCAGTAAAAGTTTCAAGTCTTCTATTTTGTCCTGAATGCTACCTGTAGTTACATAATTTCTTATAAAGAGCATAGTAAATTCAGCAAAGAGAATATTACAGGAATAAAGACAGCAGCAGAAGCGATAGCATTAGCTAGTATGTATATATGCTTATCAACATAACACAGCAGTATAAAGGCTTAAATGCATATTATCGGACATCGTATCTAAAAATTACTAAAGTACTTATTTGTGTATTGGATATTTTTCTGAAGGATTGAACTAGAATAATGAGATATTGAGAACTAGTACAGTTAATTCTTATTGATTAAATAACCTATTTATGGATCAAAGAAGGTGGAAGGACAGCATTCTGTCTTGCCCTTTGTGATCACAGTTCTGTACATAAAGTTAAAAGAATATGCTGAATGGTTCAGTATGAATAATTACTACACTCAGGTGGACATTGAAAACTTGAAAATGATTAAATGTTGTTGTATTTGCATAACAAGATGGCACCAGATAACAGGAGCTAAGCTAGAGCCTTGCAATTATAAGCACAAACCAGGAACTGTGTTTTTCAGACCAGAATGAATGCTTTCCTTGTGTACAAGGCAGTGTCTAAGATACATAGATATGTTTTTAAGGAATAAAATAAAAGTAGACCCTGTCTTTTAAGGAACAAAATTAAAAATCTAACTCTAATTCTTTTCAAATCCAGCATCTATTATTGGTCCCTAGGTCACAGAGCACATATTCTGAATGTTCAAAGCTCAGTAAGGTGTAAATAATGTCTAACAATTAAAAAAAGACAGGAAAAATGTCTAGACTGTAGTGAAAATGGGAAAGAGGGGAGAGTGTCCATGACAGATAATTCTCCAAGTAGTGTATAAATGGTTATTGGTCATGTCTAGAATTAACTGTACTATAGGTACTTAGAGAACATGTACATTACTTTTAACCAAGTAAGAAACAGAATCAAACTCAGACATAATACAGCTTTGTTGTACTTAAAACCTGTATTGTCCAACCTTGTCATCTTGTTGCAAAGAATAAACAATTAGATTCTAAACTTCCCTTTTCAAATAAAGTGCACTTTCCATGTCAGACTACAGGAGTAATACAACAGAAGAAACCCCTTTATAGTACTATTTTATTCTTTTACAGTTTTTAATTCTTATTCTTATAAAACCAACTGAAGGGAATTCAGCTTTTGTCTTGGTCTCATTAAAGAAGAGAAGCTTAGGATGAAGAAGGGGCTTCACTACTGTCACTCCAATTAATATACATAGCCTTCATTATAAGGGTGGGTATTACAGCAGCCTCCTTCTTGCATATAGACCATACTCTCATCAAAGTGGGACAGAGGGACAGTGTCCTCTTCATTGATATGACGTTCGACGTCAGTTTTCAGCAAGGGACGCTGGTTATCCGGAAAGGCCATGGAGAAGAGGGCTTCAGGGTCACAAACAAACTTGTACACGTATCTCTCTCCAGCAACCTTAGGAGCAATGTTAAAGAAGGAGAAGGGTGGAAAAGAGAAAGGCTGTAAGAAATAAAAGTACAATTTTCCTTTGCAGCCATATATGGGCATCAAAAATTATTTTGTGCATCAGGAACACAGAAAATAAGATGCACAAGAAAAATGGGGCAAAAATTAGATGACAATGAATGACACTGGAAGATTAATGGTTTTACTATTTTAAAGAAGTAATCACACTGAATAGGGATTTTCAAACTTTTTCAGGCTGCAGAACCTTCATTTTAAAAATATCCTAGAACTCTTGATAAGAGGCAAACTCGAGTGATAGAAAAATTGGGTGAGTCTGAGTGAACTTTTTCTTTTGTTCTTAGTCTGTCATGGAACTCTACCAACATTTTCTAAAAAAAACAAAAAACTAGTAGGGTTCATGGAACACAATTTAAAAAATCCCAACATAGGGAATTCTTTTGAATTGCATTACTGTTGTAATTTGAAAAATATATTGAGCAATCCAAACCTATGACTCATTGTTAATAAGCTTCAGCTGTTCCAAATGCAGGAAAAGAAGAGGGACAAAGGAGGAGACAAGTGCCAGACAAGTGCCCACAAGATTAGACAGGCCAAGGACAGTCTTATTAGTTTATATATATATATATATATATATATATATATATATATATATATATATATATATATATATATATATATATATATATATATATATATATATATATATATGAGGGACGCGGTGGCTCAGTGGGTTAGGACACTGAGCTTGTCGATCAGAAGGTTGGCAGTTTGGCGGGTCGAATCCCGAGTGCCGCGTAACAGAGTGAGCGCCTGTTACTCGTCCCAGCTTCTGCCAACCTAGCAGTTCGAAAGCACGTAAAAATGCAAGTAGAAAAATAGGGACCACTACGGTGGGAAGGTAACAGCGTTCCGTGCGCCTTTGGCGTCTAGTCATGCCAGCCACATGACCACGGAGACGTCCTCGGACAAGCGCTGGCTCTTCGGCTTTGAAACGGAGATGAGCACCGGCCCCTAGAGTCGGAAACGACTAGCACGCATGTGCGGGGGAACCTTTACCTTTACCCATATATATATATATATATATATTCTTGAGCCATATCGAAGCTTGAAGCAATTGAAGTTAGACTGTACCACATCAGCTAATGCTGTATTAGTTGTTCCTGGCTGTTTAGGCCAAATAGGGTTGATTTTCAGTTTTTATTTTATGATGGATGAAAAGTGTATTGGAAGCTTTGAGTTTTTATATACCATCAAGCTATTTTGATGTGGAGGATGACTAAACATGATCAGAAAAACATTCATCTTCAAGAAAGTAAGTTGATAGTGGACTCCATCAAGATGTTATTTTCACAAAAGCTCAGAAAGAGGCTGTGGTCATTTGAGACAAGTATAGTGGCAGAAATGTTATCACTCTGAGTGTGTTTTATTATGACTACTTTTCACAAAGAAACTGTAACAGGAAGTTCGCGTATCATTCAATGACAGTCTCTTTTTCATCTCTATAATTTTGTGAAAAGTTCTTGGAAGAAGACAACATGTGTTTTTTTTCTTCATTATAAGGTCTGTTTTGCATGTCTTCTTACAACTTCAACCAGCAGAGATATCAATCTGATGTTAACTTGGTTAACATCAACCATATATTTTCCTAATCACAGACCCTTAAGTTTTAAAGAAATTATTTTTTCTTATCTGATAAAGTATTATAGTAAGCTTAAAATCTTAGGAATGCACTAATGGCCTAATGAAATACTGCTTTCATCAGATTTTGATTTTATTTTCTCCTCTGAACCCATTCGTGTTTTGGTTAATTAGTTTTTACAGACAATATTTAAAACAAATGAGTAAAGTTGGCTTTAAAAAGGCAAAGGCAATTATGTTTTAATTAAGAAAAAACAATAGATATACTGATATTGAATACACTTCTATAATTATTCTGATTCTTGGTATAAGTACTGGATTAAGTTGAGGAAACAATACTGAAGTCCCCAACAAGCCACTGAAATTGAATAATCTTATGAAGTGTATATCTTCATCTCAATGGAGAGACCTTCAAATATTACAGAACTACATTATCTAGTAGCCCCAAGTAGTACAGCTGATGGATAAGGATTCTGGCCACTATCATCTGGCAACATATGAAATCTCCTAATCCCTCTCTCAGCAGTCATAACCTTTTTATTTATTGATTTATCAATTTTATGATTCAAATTTACATAAATTAATATTAAATTAAGCAAATATATAAATTAAGCAAATTATTATGAAAATAAAGTCATAGGATAAGAATGACATGCATAGCTTCAATCATAAAAACAGCTGCAGTGTCAAGACAGAAAACAAATTTGAACCATTATAATTACAATCATATGTGTATATATGTGCATGTACAGAGAAATAGATTTTTTTTATAATCAAGGATAAGTTTTCTATTTACTTTCTGAATTTTTTAAAGAAACTACTGAACTCTGCCTCACATTCGAGTCTTGCCTCCTTAAAAGGTTTTGAAGGAAGTTAAAAACATACTGTGTAAGAGGGTTGCCTGTTTCCTGACGTGAGAGTATGTGAAGGAGAAAAAAAATGAACAGAGGCATTAGGAAGCCAATCTCTTAATGATGTGAAAGATTTTACAAAATTGAGCAAAACCTTATTAAAACTTTCAATTTACATCAAGGTTCGAATTGTAAGCCATGGATTTTGAAATAATGGGCTGGGGAGAAGGTTTCATAAGGAAATTAAAACTTAAGACATTTAATGCACTTCCTTATATTGGTCATACTGGATAATGCAGTTTAGAAATACGTTTAAAACCAGTTTAACATGTAATATTTCACTGAAATATACAAAAAATGTATAAATTTCTCACCTTTTGCATGATTCCCTTTTCATAATAATAGCGAAGTGAACGGCTAAGTTTATCATAGTTCATGGCTGGCCTGTTTTTTTGAATCCCCCAGCGACGTGCCACCTGTCACCAAGAGAGATTAGCATCCATCTGTTACATTTTATAAAATTTGTTTTATAAATTTGATAAAACTGGCCTTTAACTGATCCCTTCCTGTGAGTTTTAAGGTCTCCTGATCCAGAGAATTTCCATCTTTAACTCTGCATTGGAAGGTACAGAAGCAATGTGCATTTCCTATTATGTAATATAGCAATATTATATTGCACTGTGTTATGCCATGTTATATATTAGTATAAAACCTCTATTTTGTGAGTAACATTACCTCACAATAGGGTTTCAGATGCCATTCAGGGTATGTCATCAATAAAGCCCTATGTGGCATAGGTGATGTACGATACTGCCTGTCTACCATTATCTATACTTGCCACACCAGATCTAGCAAGGAGGACATGCTACAGGTTCTTTTCATTAAAAGCCTTGCTGTTCTCCAAGTCATTTGGACTGGATGGTTAAGTGAGCTTGTGCTAGCTAATGTTGTCTTTATGAGCTGGGTGTGCTGATAAATCAGAATCAGAATCAATCTTTATTACGGCCACAGACCAGCACAAAAAGATTAAAATAAATACATTCTCTAAAAAAATATTGGAAAATAATTAAGCAAAGTTGTAATATGAATGAGGATCTTTAGGTCTTTTAAGTGTTTGTTTCCTTATTATCATTGCAATAGCACAAAACCTTGCTGCTACATGAGTGGTGGCTAAATTTGAATCCTGAAGGAGATGATTCATGTAGAAATTATCTGATCTCCCTAGAAATCTCTGTAATAGAGGGAGAACATACATTGATCTGATGTCCCTGTCAAATCTGCAACACAATAGGACATGAGCTGATTGTAGCTTTGGGCATTCAGTTGATTTAGTAAATTGTTTTTAACCCTTGTGGCCTTTCAAAGTCACTTTTTTGTCTGAGAGAGATGGCCATATAAATTTATGTTTTAATATCATTAATTGTTCAAACAAATTAATACACAATAAATAATATGCAAATAAATGCAGTTTTCCAAAATGTAGACATCATATAAACATATAATTGAAAAGAAAAACTGATGAAAACAAAAATGAAATTAAAAAAATTACGGTAGCTATATTTTTTTTAAAAAAAAATGTTTGCTAAATATTTTTTTTAAAAAAATTAACAAAAGTTTTTCCTAATGCACTGTATATTGTTGTTATGTTGGGATGCAACTGAATCAAGATCAGCATATTTCTATTTAGATGAACAATTTGGCACTCTCCTGGAGAACAAAGCTTGGAGAACAACCCACAGCCAAAATCTAAAACACGAGCTACAAACATTCCTTATTATTTCAAAGCTATATACTCTTCCTAATTACATAATTTCATTCCTTCATATTCTCTCTTTTGCCTAGTAGTAGGCACTTGAGCTCACAGAAACCGATCAGTTTTCACTGTTTTATCTATTTTGGTTTCCATCAAGTATCTTTTCATCATTTTCCCAAACGTATCGTCAAACCATACTATTCATAATCATAATTTTAAAACTTCTTCCAAACACTGATATTCCTCTAAGTTCAAGCAGCAACTCTAGCCCTTTCTAAGAATTCTTCTATTCTCTTTTTTAGGATAAAAATAGATTTCAAGCAAAATAGTTTCTTTGCATCTGTGTGGAGATTCGGGATTTTATGCTTTCAATATGATAGAATCTGAAAATCCACACATGGCATATGAAAGGGTTTATGTTTTATGATCTCTGAAGGTGTGCAGAATCAGAGATCACATGAAAATAGATATAAAGACAGAAAAGGAGGCTAAAAGAGAATGTACATAGGCCCAATTCAGATAGTAAGAGCTGTGGTAGAATTAGATTCTTTAGAAAGTAAATTTCAAGACAATAACACGCTTAAAATTTGGTGAATGAAATCTTAGGCAAGGTGTTGGGTATAAATGTGTACAATAGACACATCTGATCCCCATTTGTCACTCTTACTGATAAAGGGAATGGTTATTTATTGGATTTATATTCTACTTTTCTTCCATTAGCTCATTGTGAGGTACACAGTGATCTCTCCTCCTATTTTATAATCAATACTAGTGCTGTTGGGCTGAGAATGGGCAGCAACATGCAGATCAGTTAGACTGCAAGTCCAATGCAGTCAATTCTTGCAAGCTTTGATGTGTATGGAGCCATACATCTTTACAGAATCATAAATATTTAAGGACTTCAAAGGCTCATTATGCATAAGTCCATATTACTTTTGAGTTTTATGAAGAAAATACAGAAAGAAAGAAGAAAAAAATACTGAAGCAATGTTTTAAAGTACAAAGATATAATACAGCATCTACTCACCTCTTCTGGTTCAATCAGCTTGAACTCCATACCTCGGCCAGTCCAAGCAATGAAATGAGAGTTTGATGGATCATCAAGAAGAGCTACCAAAAACTGCCACAGCTGAAGGGAACCACGCCGTTGGTATGTTGGTCCTTCACGATACATTCCTGGCTCCTGCTTGATGTCACCTATGCAAAAGAAAATGTGGGTTACTTTATTTCAGTTCATTGGACCCAAGGATGGAGTAAATTTAATATCAACAAAGAAAAAAAGAGAAATGCTATTGTAGCAAGAGAGAAGACAGAAGTGAATGGTATACAGGATATTATTGGTGACTTTGAGACAATGCAGTGCACTATAATTCTTCAGAAAATAGCTAATTACAAATTTATTAAAATACAATGTTACTTACTTATTCCAGAGTCAATTCATACAGTATGAAAGTAGTTATCAAATGCTATGCAAGATCCAGCTTTGGAAACAATGATATCTGAAGGACTGTATGCAATACATGATACAATCTCTCTTTAGATACAAACAGAGTATGCATCTTTTGCTATTGCTTGCAAATTCTAATATGAAAAACTTTAACAGTATTTGAATAAGATTTAATAGGATTTTATTGTACGGATATTCAAATTTTATGGATCAATCAGTTCCTGTTTGGTATATTAGAAATGCTTATACGGTAGATTCATATTTCACATGGCTTAGCTAGGCATTAATAAATCTTCTGAAAAGCACTGTCAGTTGAGAAAGTGTACACATATACATTAAAACTCAAAAATAATCTAACATATTTTTCCCACCAAAACTAATAAAATGCCAAACACATTATTTTTAAAACAATTTTATTTTTATTCAGTAATATTATCAGCTAAAAGTTCATAAATTAAATTGTTACTCATTTATGAGTACTACAAATATTTTTAAATGCAGAATTTCTCACACTAATGAATGATTTTTTTAATAAAAAACTGCATCATATAACAATTCAATTAGTTTTGCATTTAATTTAGTCTGTTGATAGTAGATTCCTCACCACCATACAGATGAAAAATTTAGACAACTTTTATCTCATTATCTATGAAAATTGAATGAGTCAATGTTATTAAATAAGCCCTCTGAATAAATTTAAGGCTAAGCCCTCTGAATAGATTTAAGGCTGAAAATTGGATTATTAAGTATATAATGGTGTTTCCAGGAGCATCTTTTGGAGGAAAGGGGAAAGTGAAAATAGTGGTTTGATTAAAACAGTATCAAATGTTTACTTGCGTCACATATAAAACACATATGAAAGAAGTGATGTTTCAATCACTTCTTACAGCTGAAGAATATTTACTGAAATATTTTTTTTTAAAAAAAATTGCAAAGCTAGAAAGAACCATTACAATTCCTATGTTTCCTTTTTTTGCCACCATAACTATCCCTCTATTTTTTTAAAGGTTCTATATTAGTATGGATACCACCATCAATTCCACACATAAATCACTTAGCTGTCTGTTTTGCAAAGCAGCTTTCCCCAGTGCTGAAGAGGAACACAATGAAATATCAATTCACATTCCTTTGTAATTTCCCTTCAGAATACGTGCTGGGTTTGATATCTGATAATGAGAGGAATATGCTTTGCTTCACATGACATGTGATGTTAGTTAGCTATCTTAAAAATTATTTTAAACACAGTATGTGGTATTATATATCCTACTCTTTGGGCATCAGTTTCAAGAAATACAAGAGATTATAACAATCAACAAAACTGTTGACACACATAGAAAACCAGACATACTTGTGCACTATAATTCATCTCTTTAGGGATAGAAAAATAAGATAAGAGGCTGGATTATTAGTAAATCCAGAGTAGCTGCTTTCTGTTCTGCTTGTTAATTATGAGATCAGTTTTCAATAAATCTCTAATAACAGGTTTTATGTCATTATCAATGCATTTGAAGTCTACCTATGACTGCTTGGAATAATTAGAAGTAAAATAGATTGCCCCGATTCTGAATTTAGAATTTTTGCTTTCAAGAACAGAGCAATATGATTGCAAAACATGTTTTGATTTCTAAAAGCAAAGGTCAACAAAACAAATAACAAATTATATATTTATCTCTCTTCAATTTTATCAAGTAAAAAAAACCCTTTTCTTCATTCTCTTTTGATTTCATTACTTAGAACTCCATAAGCAAGCCTGGATAGATAAACAAATAAATGTATGCCCATAACATACCATCAAATTTCTCTGGAACAACACAAGTGTCATCATAAAATTGTCTTGGTCCTTTTTCATACATACAACCTGTAATTTTATGAAAAGCAGACACATTACTCACTTGAAACAGATTATTAAAATACATTGCCCTTCCCAACCTGGTCTCCTTCAATGTGTTCAAAATTTCAGAGTTCTTATCTAGAAAACATGAGGAATTTTGAAAATTGGAATTCAAAACTGAAAAAATTCCAAGTAAATGCTACAGCTAAGGATCAAGATACATATATTTTATGTTCCAGGCTGATTAGAATGTTACAGGTTAGAATATTACTTAGCAGTAAAACAATCTGCTAAGAGAATAAAATATGAATCCCCAAAATTACTATATTGGCATATATAGATAAAATTATGGTTTTTCCCAAGTCAAATGAAAATATTGAAAAGCTTCACCTATCAAGTGTTTCTTCACACACATAAAAATGTCTTGCCTTGAAAGGAGGCCCAAGGAATGTAATTAATTAATAGTGAGAAAAAATATGCTGATGGTGATGGCATAGATCTAGTTTATTTTATTTATTTTATAGTTACTAGTAGTACAAAGTATTGTCAAGTGAAGGATTAGAATTATCCATTCTCCCTTTTCCTAAATTTAATCTTACAAGCTTTATTTTGTTATTTAAAAGCAAAGAATAGTGATTTCAAATAAACTCTAGTCAATTGTTAAGGAAAGAAGTTACTATAATAATAATTTATAATTATAAATTAGTTCTCTAAAACATTTAGAAACTATTTAAAGTCACAATTAAGTTCACAATTAAATGAATTTATGAGGAGTTAAAACAAGTGTGAACACTTTTTTTCTTGTCATGAATTTTATTGACTGGCCTTGTTAGCATCACTGTTACTACATTTATAAAAACTGGTGTTTTATAAAAACACTTTTCCCCTTTTCTATATTCTTTACTTTTATAAAAGTATGCAGTATCTATCATGTACAAAGTAGGTAACTAGGCAATGCCCAATATGTTCAAAATAAACCCAAATAATAAATTGTAGCTTGCCATACTACTTTTTGTCTTAGAGAAAAGATTTCAATTTTTACTGTAGTAACCAGAATTGTCCCATAAACTAGTTAGAATATGCTTGATGAAAGATGAAGTAAAGAATTAAAACCATCCAGACACAGGCCTGTCTTCCAGAGCTTACACTGTCTATTTAGAAAAAACAAGTGTCCCTCTAAGAAAGCTTGTGTTTCCGGAACAGGCACCACAGTTTTACAATATTTTTCTAATTCTGTTCATTTGTCTAAGCTAAAATCCTGCTTTTAGACAAGAAGAAAGAAAAATTCATGCATACATATAAGGGCATATACAGAGAGACTTAACTTCTGTTCTGTTTGGGTGAGTGAGGAAGCCTTCTTGCCTCATGTAAATGGAATGGCAACTAGGCACTTCTGAAATGAGAAGGCAATATTAGTCAGAGGATTGTTTGATTGAGATTGTGCACATGGCAAACACGAAAATAATGTTGCCAGCCAGATTTGAACAAAATTGTTAAGATGTCACTAAAGCTTGGTTCCATTTAGAATCTATATCCTAGTAAAGCTCCTAGTAAAGCACCCTTAACTGGGTGAATTTGTGAATCATGGGGGACGATGTATCTCAAATGAATTAACTTACAGAATGCTGGATCCATTACTCATAAGGGAAGAAAGTTTTAGAAAGTTTTTGTCTTATCAGTGCTACTGCACTGCTGCTGTTCAGCACTACTGCCACACTGCCATACTCAAGTGATTTTCATTTACAGCTTTCCTAAGACCGTCCCACAAATCACTCAGGAAATATGGGAAGATTGCATAGGTGGAAGACCAATGAGCAATTTGGATTAGCATCGTGTTTAGATAAAGATATATATCTGAAAGGATGGCTCAATGGGTCATTGATTATCTAGTTACAACCAAATTCTAAAAATTCAAATCATTCCATGTTTTCTTAGGTTTCCAGTCATTTAGATATTCTGATACTTTATCAACTGATAAAGCATAGATTTTGAGCATAGTATTTTGATGGAAAGTATATTCACTACAAAAGTCTACAAATATTTGATTTTTTCCAACTGAACTATTTGCAAGCATTTGGCTGATATTAAAACCAATCATCTAACATAATCAGCCACTCCATCAAACTTCAATGAAACATCAGACTTATGCGTAAGTTTATATTATTTTATTCTGATGTTCAATCAATATAAGCAGAATACATAATGGAGTTCTCAAACACATTTAATACTCTGAGTATTATTGCATTGGGAAAGTTTGTTCAAACACCACGTTTGTTCAAACACCAAATATTTTCCTTTTATTTGTTTGCTCTAATAGAAGTGGAGATAAGGAGAAATTATGTCTACCTTGCCAAGGTTTTTCCACACCCTCTTGTTTCTTGGAGCTTTTTATTGCTGTTGTTTGGTGATTTAAATGTGAAATAGGTAATTGGTAGTGGAAGTAAAATTAATACAATTGTCATATGTTTATTATTTGTTTATACAATTTATATAATTTTCCCATTTAACATATAATGTGGGTGTTGGGAACTTACATTTCAGAGCCAGATGCCTTCCTATTATTTAATTTCAGCTAGTCCCCAAATATTCCAAGAAGTTTGGAATATAAGATTTATTCTTAAGTAAACCAGTAATTTACTCAAGATTAGTAAATTACTCAAGCAGTTTGTTTCTCTATTGGCATAACTTTTAATTATCTACTTATTAGATTTTTACCAAATAAATCTTTATCTTTAATTACTTTATAAGTAATTCAAGGCAGAGAAAAACATTTAATGATCCTTTCTCCTATTTTCCTAACAACAACCCTGTGAGGTGGATTGGGCTAAGGTAGGACTAGAATTCAGTCTCCTGATTTCTAGGCCAGCAGTTTCAACACACATTTTGTGCCCAATACTTGCAGTTTTTCTGAAGGATATGAATTTTATTCTTAAGTTTCAATTCCATAGCAAACTCTTTGCATGTATTATTATAGAATTTTAATCTTAACATTCTGACAAGCAAAATGTAGTTTGCTATACTATCACATTTTTTCTTAAATTATCTCTGAAGAATTAAAGAACAACAACAAATAGCAAAAGGACCAAAAGTAATTTACTCAGTGTGGTGTGCAGTCCTTTTCCAAAATGCAATCCCCAATTTCACTGCTCACTGACTAGTGATATGTATCAAGGAGAGGGAAAAGAAAATAAGATTTTACAACAAATTCACTAAGTGAGTGTAGCCACTAATAAGAATAAGAGCATCTATCTGTTTCCTTATTCCACATATCTTTATTCTTTTTTTAACTATAAACTATATCTGTTACATTAGACTTGCGATACTTAAAAGATTTTTTTAAGTCAGTTAAAAATACTAACAGTGCAAGGCAGAATACTGTAAATGCAATCAGTCCTCCCATTAACAACAGCAATTCTTTCTTCCATCCCTGTAACATTTAAGCAAACTTACCTGTGTTATGATAGCTTTTGGGGTTGTGTTTCCCACCTCAAACTTCAAACTAATAGTAGATACTACTAGAAGAATGGAACATGTAACTTCATATCAACATTAACAACATAATATAGAATGTTTGCTCTAGCTATGATCTCATATTACTCAAGCATTTGTAGCTTTGCATGTAGCACAAGATTAGTTGTATTATAAAATACAGTATGTAAGCAGGATAATGGAGAGAAGTGTTAAAGCACCAGAATGCCTTCCCCACCTCTATTTGTCAAATCAAATCCTGATTCCGTATCCTGGTATGCAATCCCTATTTTTACCAGGAGGGTGTTAAACATCACAGTATGCCCAAGAAAAAAGAAAAGAAGGGGCAGAATAATCATACTGAGATTAAAAAAACCTATAGAATAAATTTTACTACGTATCACTGAATCAAGAGTACATAGAAGCTCTAATCACTGTTTCTGTCTTGGATCCATTTATTTCTTGAAAGAAAATGACCATGTGTTAAATCTCTGCAGTGTGAAGGCTTTGTAAGGCACCAAGAACATATAGTATATAGAGTTCTTGATCATATCTGCACATCTTTAGCAATACCTTTGATATAAAAAAATATCTAAATGCACAGGGTACATCTCTATTCTCCTCCCCTTTTCAATGTCTTGTTTTTGAAAGCACAGTCTGTACAGGTGTTCCTCAACTTATGACCATTCCTTTTGTAATCATTTGAAATTGTGATGGAATTGAAAAAAAGTGAGCTATGACCACTTTTTATACTTACTACCATTGCAGCATTTCCACAATCATGTGATTCAAAATGACCACTGGGGTGTATTTATAATAGTTGCAGCATCCAGGATGACATCATCTCCATTTGCAATCTTCCTATCCAGCTTCCGATACCAAAGTCAATGGGAAAGCCAAATTCATTTAATGACAGTGTCAAAAAAGGTCACAAAGCAGAGAATGGCTGTCTCATTTAGTGACAGAAGTTCAGATCCCAGTTGTGATCATAAGTTGAGAACTACCTGCATGGGCAGTGAGCAATCTGATTATTGATGATGGAACCTGTAGTCCAAATGTTTAAATTTTTAATATTGCAATTGACATGTTAGCAGTCTTCATGCTATCCATCACTTCATATTTAACATAGTCATATGATTAAACACTACACTAAGATTTGAAAAGAAGACTCTCCTGTTTTGATGTTTTTTTCCCCCAAAGACCTAAAGCCTTATGATTCTAAAAGTGCTGTTGGTTAATTTATGACTATCAGAATGGGTCAAGCTCTAATCAAATTTTAGAAACATTTCCAAAGTGATTATTCAATCAAATGACTATCATGGTTAATTAGGAGCCATAAACATTGCTCTGAAGTTCATCAAAGTAATGACTTAACCAGAAAAAAATACTGCCAATTAAATTCCCTGCTGCTTTCATTTCTAGTTTATCTAATAAAAAGACCAACAAATGAAATTTAACATTGCAGTTTTAAATTGTGCTAAATGTTTGACTAATATTTAGCAATAATTTAACTAGTGAACTTGCACTGGTAGATAATGATTAAAAAACTGTGTCACTGTGTATATTTTGAAAGTTGATGGCCTTTTTGAAAGAAAGGGGGAAGAATAAAAAGAGCAGATTTGATAATAACACTTGAAACAAAACAGATGGGTCAGAACTATTGCATCCAAAGTTAGTACTATAGAACAGCTTAGTGTTTTTCAACTTTATCAACTTCAAGATGTGTGGACTGCAATTCCCAGAATTCCTCAGCCAGCATACAGACTGAGGAATTCTGGGTATTGATGTCCATACATCTTAAAGTTGGTAAGGTGGAGAAATGCCAAGCTATAGCACATATAAGTAGTTCTAACTTTATTATCATATTCCTCTACGTATGGTGAAAAACACTCCCTAAAATGAAATGTTGATGCTAGTATTAGCAAGTTTACCTGAGTATTCATGGTATGCTTTCTCACTTCATATAGATGAAAAAACAATAAAACAAACTATAAACAGAAGCAGCATTCAGTATACAACAAGAACCACAAATAATATTCATTAATAAAATAGTGTTTGTTTCCTTAAAACAAACAAAATCAATCACAGTACTTTAAAATAAGCATTCCAGCATCATTATCAATGCAGTTTCCACAAAGTTTTATGGGACATGAGGAAGGGAATAGCCAAAGGTCCAATGAGGAGAAAACATGGACAAACCGAAATAATCCCAACCCTGACTGACTCTTGCTCTTAACCATCAATCCCTTTGTTTCAATCCAGCAATGATTGAAACATTATTAAATCAATGGGCAGATACACATGCAGTGAGCAATTTACATTCTCAGAAGTGGAAGGAGGACTTTGTTTATGTAACAAAATTTAAGTTAAACTTAAGTTTTACTTTAACAAATTTCCTTTGTTAAAGTAAATTAAAGTAAATTCAAATATATCCAACTACAACATTTGCAGTGGAAATCCTTGTCTTCAATCAGGATTCCTCAGCCGCACCAACTTTAGAATATGTGAACTTAAACTGGAGGCTGAGGAATTCTAGCAGTTGAACTCCAGTATTTTAAAATAGTTGCAATCTCCCAGTATTACAAAGCATGTATGCAATACTGCCTTCCAGTATTGCAAAGCCTTTGTCAGCCAGAGTTGACAAATATGATTTTTGTTCTTATCTGCAATGTGTTCTCTTTTTCCCTTAATGATGAGTTCCAGAACATTTATACAGTGTGGATTCACTGTTGGAGGAATTGTCTCCAAGTATAAGGATCATCTCCAGCTATAGAACTAGAGCACCAGAGAATGAGGCAGCTAATGTATAGATATGTTTACATACTAGAGAGACAGCCAATAGGGAACAAGGTAGGTTAGCAGACGAATATAAGAAGTCTCCATCCTTACTCTATACCCTTTCAAAAAAATCAGGTGATCTGCTAGTTCTCTGTATCAAACACAGAACTTTAGATATTTGTTCCTTCTTTGCAGGCAGGCCTTCTTTGAAAATTTGTTTATAGGGTTCCTGAAAATAACAATGACCCTAATGATACTCTTAGCTTGAGGACATAAATTGTTACATTAGATGCCTCAGATCAAAGAAAACTACATACAGTACACAGGTCCCATTAAGTAGAGTTGAACCACAGCAATCTTCTTAAGCCACATATGCTGAGAACATAACAATCTTGCATTTACAGAACATATGTAAAATGAGATGTAGCATATAGTTCCAATAGATGCACAGCTGTATAAAGGAAACTGCCTGATTGCAAGATGTAATAAGTAATTCCGATGCTAATATTTATTGTTAGGATTTCAGAGTATGCTAAATTGTCTCTCCCTTAATGGCATTAGGACAAAAGAATTGCTTCCATTGTTGTAATGCAAACAAAGTTCTTTCCAGGTTTTATTTACTGACAGGCTTAATATACCACTCAAATATGTCAAGAACAGCATGATGACAGCATGTTCTTAATCCTCAGAATTGGATCTGATAAGTGCCACAACAATTTTACCACAGCTTTTTCTCTGACCAGTTTTATGAAAATGGTTCTAATCTGCAATATTAAAATAAAGCTTTACCTTATCTGGTGTACCATTTGAGCTATGCTGAAAAAATATGATTTAGATCAGTGACTATCTTGATAGAAGCATTTTTTTAAAAAAGGAATATCCATATGATGTATTTATAATCTATAAAGTTAATTGACTCTTGTTAAATCTGTTTCCTGGAAAAGTAGTTTGGCAGCTGTTGCAAAAATCCTGTTGTCTTCTCTATTGTTTTACGGTGTGTTTGCTTTGCCCATTGTATAGAAGGCAGAAAAGCAGATATAACAATGTCCATTAGTTTTTGAAAGCGAGTAGTAACTCTTAATTCTATAGAAAATCTACATGTTTCAGAACAACTTCAAGAACTGTAGAAAGGCTTGGAAAACAATACCTCAGAATAAGCAATACTGAGCTTTAGAGGTCTAAAGATATGGGGCATTCTTTAGGAACATGGGCAAAAAGTCCAGAATTTAAGAATATAAAAAACAATGCAGAAAAATATAATTGTACTGTAAAACTAGGTAGCAAATCCTCCACAAAACAATCTACGGTATATTTCATTTCCAATTAAAATAAAAATAACTAGTAATTTGCAACACGTATTTGCTCCTTAGACAACCATCACTAACACTTGAAGGCATTTTCCAGCCAAAATTCTGTCAAGTAATCTCCCTATTTCATTCATGGAATTTTACTGGAACAAACCTAAATATAATTATCCTTCAATTCTTCCCCTTTAAAAATATTTGTCAATGTAAAGTATTTGTAAACTATTTTTCCTATATTTGAACAGGGAGAGCAGGACCATATTAAAGCAGGATGCCAAACAAAAGAAAAATAAATGGTCTTTGTAAAATTACATTAAAAATTAAAATTCAGCATAACAGAAACATCACATTATGGCAGATACAAAATACAAAATCCAGGCATCTTAGGGGAAAAAAACTTAAACCCAACCTCTCATCTGGCAACAACCTTTAAATTCTAATCTAATTTGTCCAGTCATTCCAAAAGAAACTAAAACACACGCAAATAAAACCTACAGTTTTCCTCCCTGAAGTACACCAGATTGCTTTCTATAGCAAACTGCTGGTTTATTCTGGCATTGTCATGACATCCGGTTTTCAGAAAACACATCAGGCAACAGCCAGCCTCCTTTAACAAATGGTTATTTGTTACAGAGGGTTGCAGAATCAAAAAAGACAAATGTGTTTGTAACGCAAAAAAAAGCTCTCCAAAGTGCCTATTTTTATGTATTTATTTCAATCGTATGGCATTAGTTTTAAGTGATGTGTAGACTAGCTTGCTTTTTTTATAAAGAAGTACACATAAATGAGTGCACACACATACCATTTTTCACTCTGTTTTGTGATCTTTGGCTGGAAATAAACATCAACATCTGTGCTTTAGCCTCTTTCTCCACCCTGTTCTCTGTCTATAAAAAAATTAAGTTCTGCAAACACTGCTGGGCTATAGTGACATATTTGAATGGAATTCAGACCAACCAGTTCCTGTTTATGTTTCTGATTGGCTCATGTAGCCTTTTCATTCACTATACCTTAGAAACATGCCAAGGCCACATAAACGGTGTCAAGTTACACACTGAGGAGGCCAGCACATATTAATCATTGTTTCAAGTCAACAGGCAGGAGTAGCAGCTGATGGAACACTACACCCTTCAGCTTTATATAAATGGACATTCCAGTGTATTTCTCCCATCACTCTCCCCCCCACCCCTTTCCCCCTTCAGCATCCATTTTATGAATGAAACTTCAGGCTCCATTCATATAAAAGCTTTGCTTACTGGGTATAGTCTCTAGGGATCAGTCAGACTTGGGTAAGGCTGATGCGATTGGTTTAAGACAATCTTCAGCCTTCCATTACTGATTGAAAATTCAGCTGATGTCCATTTGACCTGCATTAATGCACAAAGAGTAAATCCAGACTGTATTCTCAATTCTCAAATCAAATCATTAGCCAATGCCACTTACTGTAACTGTAGATTCAGAGGATATTTTATGTATTCCTTTGGGGAAGAGAGAGAAGAAATAAAACCAAGGAAAGACAATCTTTTGGAGCTATTGCTGCTGTGATGTGATGTATTAAATTATAATTATATAAAAAATGTAGTTTTAACAACACTTGTTTCATTTTTTATACACAGATGTAGGAATGGAAAAGATTGGAGGATATAGGTATAAAATATTCTTTCAAAGGCAGGAAATAATACATTCTTATGATATAGTACTCATTCTAGACTGCATTCACTAGATATAAAAGCAAAAGCAAAAAATCTGTCCTTTAAATTATTTGTCCCTTATACATTGGGCTGATCTAGATCAAGATGCCTAATATAAGAAAGAAAGAAAAAATCCTATATCATCAATACAGAAAGCTAAGAATGCCCCAGGGATCCCTATATTACTTCCTCTTAGTTATTGTAGGATTAAATGGCCTGCCAATTTAAAACTTGAGGCAAAACTTTATAGAATCCTAGAAACAATTCTTCTCTGGAAGTTCTTTCAAAGTCATTTTACATTGATTTAATCAAATATGTCTAAGACACCATACCCATTTTTGTTTTGCCTTTATTCAAAAATATTTGTAGATCTGCTTCCACCTTCTGAGTGTTTTCTTTCCATTTGTTGAAAAGAAAAAAAAATACCTAGATTTTTAAAATCTCTTCCCAATAATGTGATTTACATCATCAGATCAGATGTCAAATTCCTTTCCAGACAGAATAAGTCTTGGGATACTAGGACCAAACTTATAACACCACTTGTATGCAAGGGAACTATCACTGTTGTACAAGAATGGACAATTTGAAATACTAGGTTCCTCTTTAATGTGAACTCCACAAATTGCCAAATTGTAATCTATAATTCAACAGAAGGGAAAATATTAAAAAGGTGGAGACTAGATTATGTAACAATATTTTATGTATTAAATCACCCACTTCTAGGACCAATGTGACTTATGCCAGTAAGATTTTTCAGGAATGGTCTTCTTGTCCTAAGGCTTTCAAAAGAAAGTAGTATGGCAGTGTGAATTTGATAAAGCTCTCCGGTAGAAAAGGACAGATTAGCTAATTGTACCTGGCAGTAGACTGTATAAATAGGAGACCTTTCATGTTGGGAAACTATTCATTATATTTGTGCATCATACCACAGAACTTTCTTTAGCTCCTGTAATATCTCACCCTCTATTACTTAAGGGAAGATATATTAACAATCCCTCTAAATTCTGTTCTGGAAGAACATATTCTTTCTATGGTAAACCCAGTTCCACCCTTATACTCTCATCTGCCAAAATAATTCCCTTCTGCCATCACAGCCCAGCTGATGCCTTGGTGCATGCCTGGGAAAGGGCGGCCACTGAGGCACTCAACTGTGTTGTACCCTTGCGACCTCTGACCAGGTGCAGATCCCGTTGGGCTCCATGGTTTTCTGTGGAGCTCCGGGAGATGAAGCATCGGAGACGGGGTCTAGAGAGCGGTTGGAGGTCCAGCCGTTCTGAATCTGACCGATTGCAGTTAAGAACCTTTATAAGGTCTTATCTTGCTGCGATGAGGACGGCGAGGGCTAATTACTTCGCTGCCTTCATCGCGTCCGCAGATAATCGCTCGGCCGCCCTGTTTAGGGTGACTTGCTCCCTTCTTAACCAGGAGGTGAGGGAGGATCCCTTGCAGGGATGGGCCGAGGAGTTTAGTCATCATCTGACAGACAAAATCACTCAGATCGAGGCCGGTTTGGACTCTGACTGGGCGGAGTCTGACATGGAGGAATCGGACGGTCTTGAGCATGTTATCTGGACTGAGTTCGATCCTGTTTCCCCTGATGATGTGGACAGGATCATGGGGAGGCTGAGCTCCACCACCTGTTTGTTGGATCCGTGCCCCTCCTGGCTGGTTTATGCAGCCCGGGAGGGGACACAAGGCTGGTTCCAGGCAGTAATAACTGCTTCTTTGAAGGAGGGTGTCTTCCCTGCCGCCTTGAAGGAGGCGGTGGTGAGACCCCTCCTCAAAAAGCCTGCCCTGGACCAGGCTGTTTTAAATAACTATCGTCCAGTCTCCAACCTTCGTATTCTGGCGAAGGTTGTTGAGAGCGTGGTGGCGCATCAGCTTCCTCTGTTCCTGGAGGAAACTGATTATCTGGACCCGTACCAATCGGGTTTCAGGCCTGGGCACAGCACGGAGACGCCATTGGTCACGCTGGTGAATGATCTCTGGCGGGCTTGGGACAGGGGTTGCTCCTCTGTCCTAGTCCTATTAGATCTCTCAGCGGCTTTCAATACCATCGACCATGGTATCCTACTGCGACGCCTCAGGGGGTTGGGAGTGGGAGGCACCGTTTTATGGTGGTTCTCCTCCTATCTCCTGGGTCGTTCGCAGTTAGTATTGACAGGAGGGCAGAGATCCGCCCTGAGGCCTCTCGTTTGTGGAGTTCCTCAGGGGTCGGTTCTCTCTCCCCTCCTGTTCAACATCTATATGAAGTCACTGGGTGAGGTCATTCGTGGTTTCGGGGTGGGGTATCATCAGTATGCTGATGATACCCAACTCTTTCTTTCCACCCCGAACCAACCCAGCGATGCCCTCGCCGTGATGTCCCATTGCCTGGAGGCAGTCCAGGTCTGGATGGGGAGAAACAGGCTTCGTCTCAATCCTGCCAAGACTGAGTGGCTGTGCATATCGGCATCTCGGACTAACCAGTTCATTCCACCTTTAACGATGGGGGGGTGAGGTGTTACCCCCCGTTGATAGGGCTCAAAACTTGGGCGTCCTCCTGGATTCATGGCTCAATTTTGAAGACCATATAGGTGCCGTGACCAGGGGGCTTTTGCCCAGGTTCGCCTGGTGCACCAGTTGCGACCCTACCTGGACCGAGATGCCCTACGCACAGTCACTCATGCACTCGTGACCTCCCGTTTAGACTACTGCAACGCTCTCTACATGGGGCTGCCCTTGAGGACCACCCGGAGGCTTCAACTGGTGCAGAATGCGGCCGCGTGAGTTGTGATGGGGGCCTCCCGATACTCCCATGTAACACCTCTACTCCGTGAGCTGCATTGGCTTCCGGTTGCCCTTCGGGTGAGATTCAAGGTGCTGGTGATGACCTATAAAACCCTACATGGCTTGGGTCCGGGATATTTGAGGGAACACCACCTGCCAGCATCAAACTCCCTTCGTCCAGTGTGCTCCCACAGGGAGGGTCTTCTCAGGGTGCCGCCGGTAAAAGATTGCTGGCGGATAACACCCAGGGGGAGGGCCTTCTCTGTGGGTGCGCCTGCCCTCTGGAACCAGCTGCCCATGGAGCTTAGGACCACCCCTGACCTTCGTTCATTCCGCCGGGACCTGAAGACCTGGCTCTTTGAGCTCTCCGGCCCAGGCTGAGAATTTTTAACTGAGGTTTTTAGTTAAGGGATAATTTAATCTTTTTAATTGTTTTTTAACTTTTGTATTTTGTACTGTTTGATTTTAAATACCCTGTAAACCGCCCTGAGTCCTTCGGGAAAGGGCGGTATATAAATTAAATTAAATTAAATTAAATTAAATTAAATTAAATCTTATTTGTTTGTTGTCATCAGACCAAGAGCCTAAAAACACCATGAGAGGCTCAAAATTTCTTTCAACTGCCCTTGCGCTAAAGTGGAAAATATTTTCTTAATTTTATGATTCTATTAATATACAATTTTATTTTGTCTTCTCAGTTTTATCTTCTGTTGTACCTTATTTTTCACTGGCATATATTTGATTTTACTTACAAACACACAGACTTGCATCCTTTTATTTACTCAATAGTATATATTCAATAGGTGGCATTTTAGCATATTACTCTTAAAATATTTGTTATTTAGTCACTTTGTTTCATAAAGATTTTACAAAGTTGATCGCTCTATCACTTTTTATGAAACAGTGTTTATATTAAATTATAATTACTTGTTCTTAAAGGTAAATCTGTTGCATACCATATAATTATTTGTGGAATAATAATAAAAAATATCAATTAACCAATTGTCAATCAGTAACAATAATTTAACATTCTAAGTGCCTCTGAAATAACACAATAACTGATATGGGATTTCTTGGAGGACCAAGATAACAAAATCCCATATGAGCTGAGACTGTGCCCCTATGGACAAGGAGCTATGGAAAGTACATCCATGACCAACTATACTGTACAATGGTTATCCAATCAGTCGAACGTAGTCTCTTTAAATGTAACTTAATTTTGTTACACTGTCTGCAACATTAGGCAGACTTTGACTGCCCACTGACAATCTTAGATACTATCTTGTCTTTTTTTTATTTTTAATGCTTCTTATTTGTAATGTTAGTCTGTGATCATAATAAAAATTACTACTACTTATGAGGATCTTGTTTGTTTAAAAACTAGTGTTTTAAATGAGTTATTTTCAGCTAAAGAATATCCATCTACTAAATTACAAACAATAAAAAGAATGGAAATTTTGCGGGAATTGAAGAGAGTACTATCATTTAATTCTGAAATATTAATTTTTAAGAAAATGAAAAATAAATGAAGTTAAAGTTACCCTAGGCTAATCCCCACCCAAATTTTAATAAATAAAAGCAATTTTCAAGCAGCTCAAAACTAGTGAGAGTTCCTTAAAATGGGTAGGGTGGGAGAGAAAGAGGAACAATTCCAAATATTTCTAAAGAAGGAAATGTGGTTAAACAAAAAGTTTAGCACACATGCAAACATCAAAAAGAAAAAAAAGATCAAGTAAAGGAGGGGCAGATTGGACAACAAAGAGATCAAGCTGGCTGTAAGATAAAGTAAATGAGAGCTCAGAGCAAGCTGGGGTTAACAAAAGATGTTAAAAATAACAAAGAAGGCTTTTCTAAGCAAGGTTAAAAAAAAGGGAACACTACCATCTACTTAGTAAAGATGGCAAAAATGAACAAAAAACACCTGATAAATAGAAAAGACCTATTCCACTCTAATTTTTGTCCTACTCTTTTCTATAAACAATATGATTGAAATAGCTGGATTCCAGCTTGACTTTAAGCTGATCACGATATACTCCAAACTTAAATTAATTCAGGCCAAAATCTTGCATCCTAGACAAGGATCATGTATAGAATGTAGCCAAACATGAATCCATCACTTAACACTTTGGAAGAATAGTTGAAGTGCCAAGCTAATTATGTACAAATCATCTACAGGCTAACTAAAAACTATGCTCAAAAATTCACCAGTATCTCCTTATCAAGCTGGAGTGAAGCAAAAAGTGTGTTGATACAAAGGTCAGTCCAAATAGTTAATTTTAATTAAAGGCTTAGATGTAAAGATAAGAGAAGAATGCTTATCAAACTCCCAGATGATGCAAAACTAGATGGAATAACTAATATTCTTGAAAACTGAAAGAAATTTAAATTGATTAATTTAGAGAAATAGTCTGGAAATAATTGACTGACATTTAAGAGATAAATGCAAAAATTTAAGGAAGGATTAAGAGATTTAAGAAAAAAAAAGAGTGTACAGTTATACAGATTTATGATCACAATTGGGGCAAGAACTTCCATTGCTAAATGAATCATGTCCAGTTTTACAACTATTTTGCATGGTTATTAAGTCAATCATCCTGATAAAGTGAATTGCACGACTGTTAAGCTTTCTCCATTGAGTGGAAGTCAGCTGGGAAGATCATAAATAGCACCCACAATACCCCAGGATATAAGAAAAATCCACAGTATAATATGACAAAAATTAAAAGCAGAGTAAAATGTTATCATATTTCACTGTAGACTCTTTTAAAGCCCTCCTCTAGGACTGCCAGTTTCTAGTTGCTTCTGCCTCTTATGGGGCCTCAAAGATGTGTCTTTCTTGTTGCAGCAACTGCCCTGTGGAACAGCTTCTCCTTTGGGCATTGGGCTGGTCTAGTTCTGTTGGGCCTTTTTAAAAAATGGCTTTTCTCACAGGCATTAGGGCCAGGCTGTTAGCAGAGCCTGACATATGGGAATTTGTAAATGAAAATAGTGTGTAAGTTGCCTTGGTTTTTATATTTATTATCCTTGTACTTGTACTTAGGTTGTTTTTATTGTTCTGCCTTTGAATACCAAATTACTTGCTTAAAGATGAATGGCAACATAAATTTCATAAATACATAACGTAAGGGGTCCTTTCAATAAATTAAAATTTAAAAGTCATCCAAATAAGTTTCTCTCTAATTTGTTTCTAGAAGAATATAATGTTGTGGCTACTCTAGTTTCTCATGGGAGACCACACTTAAAAAATAAGACTGATCTCCTAAAAGGGTAAATGCATTTTTTTGGATGGATCACCAGAAATATAATTACCATAAGAAGTAATAGTTCCATGTCTCACCTGGAATATTGCATCCATTTCAGGTCACCACATTTTAACAAAGATTCAGAGAAACTGCAAATGGCATAGCAAATGACTGTATGGATAATCAGGGGCCTCAAACCTAAATCTTATGAGGAAAACTTACTATTTTAATAAAGATGAGAAAGTAGAAAATGGGCTAATACTTTTCATATACCTAAAGGAATGTCATGAAAAAGACCTTTTCTCTATCACCACAGAAGGTAGGGCACCAAATGAAAAATAAATAGAAAAATTCTGCTTCCTAATGGGAGACCATTTTGACAAGGACAATCCTTTGCTAAATGTGTTCTGCAGAGGTTAAACAATAGTCATCCATTTAGAGATAATTTACATTGGATTCTTGTGCCAAGAAAATTGAATTCAATAGTTTAGATGGCTTTCTGATGCTATGACTCTGTGACCTAGAATACTTCCCCACAGAGAATTATGTGCACCTAGAAAGCATCTATAAAAATGTGTACTCTAATAGATATTACTATTTCATTTTGTAGTCTGAAATATCCCCACAGCATGGCTCCTAGGATGGGTGGAAAAATAAAACATCTTCTACTGTGTTGACATTTCTATTTCTTTCCATGTTCCATTATCTCAACATTCTGCAATAGAAATTGCATACCTGCAATTACAACTAATTGATCTGCCATTTCCGATGTCATAATTAATGTCATGTTTTAATAGAGTTATAATCATTCCATAATAATGGTTTTCATTCAGCAGATTTCTAAAATGGGTAAGAATATGGAGCTCAAAAGCAATAAGTAGTGTTGAGACTCAAAATCTCCCAGAAGGAACATCTTATTGTAATGATCTTGCAAAAGAGATTTTTTTATTTTTTATCTAGATAGCAAAGTAATATTATGCAAGCTCCTTTTCAGTGTGACTTATCCCTAAACATCCATAAACATAATAAAATCAATGATTCAATGGCAAAATGCATTATGCTTCCAAAAGGGTTATTTAAAGTACTCTTAGAGCAAAGATAGGTGACTTCTGCAGAACAAGGCAAAGCATCAAACCATTGACTGCATTTTATGTTGGTACAGATGTGCTAACTTAAATGCAGGAATTTAGAGCCATAAAAAGTACTCTAAGGCCACAAATGAATTCTTCATGACTACTGGTTGTCCTGCTAAATCATTCTAACCTAATATTTTCTCCTGCAGAAGCAGAGACCAATTCTTGAAATTAAAAGAATGGATGTGAATAAGAAACAAAACTTAACTGGTATTAAAGAATAATCACATGCCATATTTATAAAGATGAAAAGCACTCTTGTTCCCTACAAATATATGGGCAATGAGACAGATCCATCTAACACAATGGTCTCCTTCACAGCTTATTATTCAGAATGGGAAGCTAACCAAAGTTTTAGCTACCCCAAGATTTTCTAACGTTAATTCATTCTGAATCAGGTCATGGATTAGAAAGAGAGGAATAGATAATTGACTGAGAAAATTCAGCCTGCTATTCCAGATAATTTTTGCAATGCACACATGGGCAAAGAACAGTGGAAATCCAGATTTTACTAGGAAGGCTCATGTCCTAAGTCTTGAAAGAGATTATCTCTTCTGGATTAAAAAAATGTAAAAGGGATTGGTACATTAGCAGTCCTTCTATAATGATAAAATGGAAAATGGATAACTCAATTCACTTCTCTGATAACCTTGTAGGAAAGGCAAGATAAGAAGAACAAGATTTTGATTTTAATATACTGTTAATCTAGGAGAGCAATAGGAGAAAAGAACTGCTTTAATTTATGCTTTGGAGGATTAGTTCAGAGGAGTTAATACTATTTTATCAACAATTAAGTCAAGAATCAACAATTATGCTTAGGCAAAATATAAACCAATGACCATGGGAAATAGAGGTTCATATATTATTTTAACCAAATCTTTCAGAATTATGAGGGAGGGGCAAGATAAATCAGCTTCAGTTCAGACTTTAAGGATAAGAAATAGTAACCCCTCCTGCTAAAATATAAAAAAACAAGAGCTTTGTTATCATATCAGCTGAATAGCCCAAGTAAGCTATTAAAAGGGGATTCCTAAAAATGTGCCCCTTTCCTTGAAATGTTTTCAAAAAGCTGAACACATTTTTGCAATCTCTTTCTCTCTGAGAGGAATAAAAATCCTACCAAATGCAATAGGATACGATTAACAGGAATCAATAGTACCTCAATTACCACTTACTCAGCAATTTTTAAGTGACCAACAATATGATAATCTTTTCATAAAGAAATAGGATTCTAGGAAGAAGAACTCTTCCAACATCTGAAGATTGGAGTAAATATCTTACAACTACATCTGGCAATAATCAGAGAGATATAAATTACAAAATACTATCCTTTCTTATCTTCTTACTAATTTCCCTTAAAACTAAATATATTCAGAGCTTTTACTTCAAGGGGCCAAAAGTAGCCCATTATACTGTAAAGTATTATTAAAAATGAACTAGTATCAATGAAAAGTTGGTTTATCAATTGGAGGGGATTTTACAGAAATCGTGTGTTAAATTTATCGTCAGTTTTGTCTACAAATCTCTAGATAATTTCAAGTTCAAATAAATAAAAATATTAGTGAATAATTATATTGATATGCAATTATTTATGCAATAAAACTTTATTTCAATCTTCAGTGTTTTGACTGATCAGGGTTCCTCTACTGCTTTGTTAATTAACTTAAAAATCAGAGTATTGACTCTAAAAATGGAGGGATAGTGGTATTTAATGCTTGTAATGCAGGTTCTTAATTCAGGCTGGGAAAGAGCCTGAAATATTCATATTAAAGTTCCATTACAGACTGTGGTACCTTAACACTGGTATTCTTCCAAAGATAGAATTCCAATTCAGATGACAAGATCATTTGGGGGAAAAATGTTATTTTATTTATATGGAGGAATCTGGTATGATAAAACCTGTATTTTCATTAACAATCTAATGTGTTAAAACAGAATGCTCCTAAGTTAACTAGAAATATTGTTCCTAGTGAAACTTCACAGACTTAAATCTTTAAAATAAATCAAATCTGATCAAATAAACCAAATCCTACTGAACATAAGATGAAGAAAAAATATGTTTGGATTACCTGAATCGTATGCAAAATCTCTGGGTTCTTGTTTAATCATCAGAGGAGGAGGAAAACTTTGAGTGACTGAATTGCCAACCATAGCATTATGTTCATATACTGGATCATGGTACTCCTGTTTAAACCCTTGAGGTGGGAAAGGGATGTTTGGCTCAGACATCTGGCGTTGGTATATTGGACGTCCTTCCCGTGGTATGGCAGGCAAAGGAGGAAAGGAATTACAAGGTTCTGAGAGCTGACGGCGAAATCTAGGATAATAACACAAAAAATCATTATTAATCTAGTGATGGTGGAGAGAGGAGTACCATGGAGAAATAATGGATTATGGTGGTAAGGAAGATAAACTGTCATAACAGATGGTATTGGAAAAATGATAGTAAATTTTGGAAATTATTTTTTCTCCTGGGAAAGAAACACGGATACATTTTTTTTCCAGAATACAACCAGAATCTAAGACAGCACAGGAAACATCATTCTGTAAGAATTAAATAAAAACAGCTGCCCTTAGAGAAAGATTTCATGGTTGGCCCTGCCATAATAAACAGTTTTATTAGCCACCAATTAAGTATGCTCCTTTTTGTTCATTTGATATTAATAACATAGCTAAAAGTAGCAGATAAATGAATGAAACTGTTTCATATCACACAAGGAAAAAATAAAGAAAAGACTATACAATGCTTAGTTCCTTTCCTTTCACTTAAATGCTTACAGTTTTTTTGTGGCAGATTTTGATAAGTTTAAATACTCTGTGCAAAGATGGAATATTCTAAGCTTTTTTCTGCAACAGCAAAAAGCTCTTCCTTTTTTTACCACTCTGTCCTGTATTAATTTCATGTATTAATTTCATATACAATTATCCATTTCATTTCTTTCACAGGTTTCCCTTCTAAGTAGATGTAGACCAGAAAGAGAACAAGAAGATTGACGACCAAAGTGTTTGCTGTTAAAAATAACTTTTGTTTTTACTTCTTATCTTTTGCAGTTAATTTTATGCAATCATTTATGGCAAAGAAGGAAAGTGACATTCCCCCAGAAGCTATTATATTCTACACAACTAAAAATATTCCATGTCCCTATGCAAGGAGTAATGCCTTTGTTGTTTGCCTACACATTTAGTAAACAAAGGTGTTTCATTCAATGTGCTCTAAAATAGCTAGACTGATTCTGTATTCTGCATGACTGCATATATATATTTCCTGCCTGAGCAGGAGGTTGAACTAAATGACCTCCAAGGTCCCTTCCAGCTGTTATTATTGATCATCGCCCAGTCAGCCAAATATTCAGACTGGATTTGGCATTTTTGTCTACCTATCGAGTCCTTACCAAGGACCTGGGATAGGCAGATGTGGATGTTTGATGGTATTACAGATATCGTCGCAGGATGGAAGCAGTTACTAGTAAGGCCGTCTTTTGCAATTGAACAATGGCGAATTTGTCAATGCCAATGGTTTTCAAGTGGTGCTCAAGTTGTTTTGGGATTGTACCCAAGGTGCCTATTACAATTGGTACTACCCTTGCTTGCCTTTGCCACAGTCTTTCTATTTCTATTTGTAGATCTCTGTATTTTGTTATCTTCTCCAGTTATTTCTCGTCTATTCTGCTGTCTCCAGGCACTGCCACGTCCACTATCCAGACTTTTTTGTCTTTCTTATTGACAATTAAGTCCGGGGTGTTAGGTTGCAGGTGCTTGTCTGTTTGAATTCTGAGGTCCCAGAGCAGTTTAACTTTATCATTTTCTATGACTTTTTCTATTTTATGATCCCACCAGTTCTTGCTTACAGGCAACTGATATTTCTTGCAGATCTTCCAAAGCACCATTGTTGCTACTTTCTCATGCCGCTGCTTGTAGTCAGTCGGTACAATCTTCTTGCAGCAGCTTACCAGGTGGTCCACTGTTTCTTCAGCTTCTTTGCATAGGCAGCACTTACTGTCTGTTGCTGTCTTCTCAATTTTGACTTTGTATGCATTTGTCCTTAAGGCTTGGTCTTGTGCAGCCAGAATTAGTCCCTCGGTCTTTCTTCAACTTTCCTGCTCTTAGCCATTGCCAGGTCTTGTTATTATCTGCTTTCCCAGCTATTTTTTTAATGTACTGGCCATGTAGTGCTTTGTCTTCCCATGCCTCTATTCTGTTCTTCATTGGTCTTTCTTGTAGGCCAGTTTGGTCTCTCCAGTAGTCAGTAAGCCTTCCTGATATATTAATTTATACTAATTTATACTAATTTATAAATTTATAATAAATTATTATTATTATTATTATTATTATTATTATTATTATTATTATTATTATTATTATTATTATTATTATTATTAATTATTCATTAGACATGAACCTCAGTCAACTGAACATTCAAATTGACTGGCGTTGATGGTTGACAAGGGTTGCTGCCAGCATCCTAGGTATCAAACAGGTATCTCCTTAAAATGTAAGATGTTCCAAGTAGTGCAGTTTTTTGTAGCATTGCTGGAGTTATTGCAGGAAGCTGCAGTTTCTTGATGTATTTTGCAAAGTTTTTGGACATAGTTCCCAGTGCCCCAATGATCATGGGTATCACTGTTACACGTTTCATCCATAATTGTGCAGTTTCAATGGCCAGGACACGATATTTCATATTTTTTTCTAGTTGGTGCAACATGCAATATCTGGCATGTTGTGTTCCAAATGGCGATCTCTCTGTATTCAAAAGTCCCATAAGATCTTCACCCTCTCATTCTCAACAACTTTTTCCACCCTATGTTCCCACAACTTTTCGGACACAGGCAAGTTGTATTTTTTACACAGTGGATTAATTTAGCAACTCGGTCATGTCTAGCTTTGTAATCAGTTTGCGCGATTTTGCTGCACTCACATACTAGATGTGAAACAGTTTCAACTTTGTCATTGCAAAGTCAGCAATTTGGATTGTCAGTGGATTTTTGTATCTTCACTTTCATGGCATTAGTTTGTAGTGCTTGTTCTAGAGCAGCCAGTATTAAGCCTTCCATTTCTTTCTTGATGGTTCCCATCTGAAGCCATGCCCAAGTCAAGTTGTTATCACATTTTCCTTCAATGTTTTTCAAATGCTGTCCATGCAAAGCTTTGATTTTCCATCTATTTAATCTGTCATCCAGCTGTTTTTCCTTATATTCTGCCTTTGTTTCTGTTATTTTTATAATGCTCTGTTTTCACAGCCTGCAGCAATCTTTCTGTACTTTGATTTACATAGCCATTCAAACTTCCTTTTTCTTCTACAGTTTGGTGGATTTGCAATAGCCCTCTGCCCCCTATTTTTCTTGGCAGGTACAACCTGTCAATGTCACTTCGTGGATGTAGAGCATGGTGCATATTCAAAAGTTTATGCGTCTTCTGGTCTAGGTTTTCCAGTTCAGCCAAAGTCCAGTTGATAATTGTTGTTGTTGTTGTTGTTAGTGTACTATACTTTAAAAAAGTTAATAATACCTGCATGGGAAGATGGTCTCAAGCCTTATGTCTTTATACAAGTAGCTTTGCTTCTTTTTGGTACTCATTAAGGTAATTGGACTTTTCACAAATAATAGAATACAATAGTATTGATTCTGGGCAGCTAACATGTGATTCTGGGTAGCTAACAACAATTTAATAATTTATTGAAGCTACAAATATATTGAGCCACGGTTCATTACATTTTGTTAACTTTTTGAGTTTTTGTTCTGTCTCAAACCTAGATTTCTTTGGCCTAGTCTAGTCACAATCATGTAACTACTATATGCAATGAAAAAAGAGCTATATGTACCAATGAGCAACTGCTGAAACATAAATGAGTTATCCCATAACTACCTAACTAAAAAAAAATCAAGTCAGTCCCTCATATTATATCAATATAAATAAAATGAATGTTAATAATTAAGAAAGTTCAATGGATTAACTTGGACGTCTGTTCATTTTTTCAGATGAAATTGCAGTACAACAAGCAATTTTTATTATCCAAGTCTATTAGAAGAAACTAATAAGGAATCTATATGGTGATATTCTGACTTTAAAATGAAAATGCAAATTCAAAGACTAGTGGAACATCACTAAATTATCTGTGTCATTATGTATATCAGGAAAATTTCATAAATAGTATGTTAGCTGTGGACCTACACATTACTACACTTTATGAGAGTGTAAAATAATATGGTATCACAATAAAACTGAATTCTGGAGTCCATTCTAATAAGGTAAGAACATAGCCAACTGAATAAAATAGACTTGTGTTAACAATCATTATTCAAATATAGTCATAACTAAATTTAAGCAAAATATATTGATTTAATCTATGGATGCTTTGTCTTAGGAAATTCAAATTTAAGAAATAAGCAGGGTGATTCAGGGTCGTAGCTGAAGCTTCAGTTCAGTTTTTTTAGCTTTTGCGGTTTTGCTAAGTCTAAAGTTATTTGAACATAGTTTGTTTTGGCTGTTTAACTTCCTTTTCCTAAGCTCGTGCATTTCAAAATGCTCAAAGGACTAAATAAAAAACAAAAAAGCCCACACCCTTTCAATAGATATTATGCAAATTATAAGAATAAACAGCAATATTTATGTACAATTGATGTAATTAAATTCAACACAACTAACAAAGAGTGATTTGTAAACCTCATAAAAATAACCACCTATGTAGCAAACATTTTCCAGTCAAATAAATACATTTATCTGTATGGAATTTATAGAAGATTGCCTACTTTGTCCAAATACAGTAACATTTTATGAGGTGTTGATCATAGCATCTATTGCCATTAAAATATCATCCTTAAAAAAAACTTTTCCAGATTGTCTAGTGCTAATGATTTCTCAATTCATTTTACTTGCAAAAGTCAAGAGCTTTTAACTTTGTAGTCCAGTTAACACAAAACTAAAAAATGCTATAATATAGTCTGATGTATTAGAACTGAGCATGTTCTGAAAATGACTTGGAAGATATCCTTCAAGCTTCGCTGCTATTCATTAAAGAAGACATGCTTTTTATCATGCTTTTGTCTGGTCCTGAAAAATATGCAGTTTTGTTTTCTTAAATCAGTAGCAACTTTTTTTAGGCTTGAGAAGAATTTTTTTAAAAGCTATTTTAATTAGCTAGCACAAATTTCTGCTCAAATCTCTGCATACTCTGAAGGATCTTTTTCTGAATTATTTTTTTTAAATGTATGTAGACCTACCATATATGCTGATAGACAACACATTCCTCAGAATATTTTACCTTTCCATGTTTTGATTATGGTTCCTGTCTCTGCATATATGCAAATTCACTCATTCATTATTTTCAACGTTTAAAAAAAATAAACTGTGGTGGATGATCCTGAGATATTCAATAATAAATACAACATAAGAAAGTGGCAGGACAAACCTATTTGCAGTGGAAAACAAATATAGGAAGAATTGACTCTGTTACCTGTGATCCATAGGAAAGCTATTGTCTGGGATGGGCTGGGATGGAGGCAAGTGAGTTGGAAAAATCCGGTCAGGTTTAGAACTCTGAACCGAGTTTGAAGATGCATTATGCAGTGGTGAAACTGGAGTGCTTGATGGAGTTGGTGGGTTAGAAGTCCTCATTCCCACTTGTGGCTTCTGATCATAGGCACTATTTGTTAAACAAGGGGAGAGATAGATGGCTTTCTCAGATAGATGGCTGGATTGATTGTGAACCATCAATGGATACTGATACTGATTTCTAACATATCCCATCAAGACCATATACAATCTTATCTACATCTGATTTCCTTTATTGTTTTGGTGAGAATTCTGAGAGTTTCAATTCCAAAATATAGCTGAAGGGCACAATTTTAGGGAATGCTGATCCACAGACCATATGTATAATTCTGAAGTTGAATTTTATTTCTCCATTTGTTTCCAGATTGTTTTAGCCATGATTACATTACTATACCATAATGGCTGAGTTCAGATATCATGTAAAGTCCTGAATTATGGTTTACAAATGCAAAAAACTAAGTTTACATTATGCACATAGGCAACACCAAATACACTGTAGCACAAAGCACAGTATTTAATCAACTTCCTCTGGCCCAATAACTAATTCTAATCTTGAACATGAGACCTTGATTCTACTAGATGATCAAAGCACAAATCATTCTCTATCCAGCATTATTTCCTAACCCAGTTAGGAAGTTCTGGATATAATATACATAACAAATGCACACTGATTATTCTTTGTGCTTGTTAGATACATCTGCTATTTGTTTGGAGAGTTTGTTTTTCTTACTTTTTAAGAATATGTAGAACAAAATGCTTGCACCACAATTTTTATAAAGACAGTCTTGCAGCTTTATAAAGATTTTGGATCAGACAAGCTGATTTTACAAAAATGAACTTTTAAAGCTGTAGAATAAAATAAAAATGGTTAAAATTTAAATTTAAAAAAAATCAGAAATATTCCACAGACATAGAAGGAAGACATTTACTAGACTGACTCATGTTTTACATAACAGATTCAAATGTTTAAGTTTCAAAGAACTTACCACAAAACTGTGTTAAAAATGATCCCCTGAGCCTGAAAACTCTTATTTAAAATAACATCTTGTCAATTGTCATGTAGTTATCAAATTTCTAGGTCATCTAATTCTAATATGAATCTGGCCAGTATTAGCGAGAGAAGAAGCATCAAAGATGTAAAATGAAATTTCTCAGGTATAGAGTGAGATTGAGCTGCACTAGGAATAATTTCAAAGCCTGATAGGAAATAGAAACAAATGTATTGTCTTATCAGTAAGCAGAATAGTGAAGCTAGTCTTTCACTGGATCACTTCAGAATATTGATTTAAGATGACTGGAAGTTATAAGATGCTAAATGGATAATTGGAAGTCAGAGACTGTATTGTATGTTTTTTCATTGTTTGAAGTTGGGTTCATTTTTAAGTTTCATCAACCTCTCAAGAGTTATCTCCAAAGCAAGATTTATATTATCTTTAAGCAAGAAACGTGTCAGTAAAATGACATCTTATGGGGTTTTTTTGCATTGTTTCTATAAGTGTGTACATGAGTGTATACATGTGTATAAGAAATTTGAATTTCAAAAGAATTTAAACATGACATTTTTGATTAGAACAAGTGAATAAACCTGTTAAGAATCCATATCCTTGAAAGATGAAGGAACTCCAGGAAATTTGGGGAAGGGAGAAAAGGATTTCTTTTATATGAATCTAGGAGAAGGAACCTGTTGTCTTCTAGATACAGCTGAATTACAATTCTCAGCATTCCCTATTGATGACCAATGAGAAAGGGGTTCTGGGAAATTCAGACAGGGGACAGATAACCCATCCTCATTCAGGAGTCTGTTGCCATATTAGAGTTAGAAGCACTGTTAGAATTTTAGAAGCATACAGTAAAACTAAAATAAAAATACCAAGTTATGCATATTAAAATGATGCTATTTTTTCTTCAAAAAGGTTAGTCTTGGTTGCAGCGCTATTTGAACTCCCAAGGGTAAATACATTGCTGCAAAGCACTCTGTGGGATGAACAAAAAGGCAGACACTTTATACCCATCCTAATGCATCTGGACACCACTTATGGACCTTTTTTTCTCCAAAGGAAGCATTCCTCGTGCCCCACTTTGATTTCTTTTTGGCAACCGGCTTAATTTTCCCAGGTTTATACTATTGGAGACCATTACCATCAGACTGCTTTTGATACTTTTACAGAGCATATACACCAGCTGCTATGTTCTGTTGCATTTTTACACTTTCTTTGTCACTGGAAATTATAGAAATGAAATAAGATATAAATGAAAATGAATGGAGCCACAGTTCTACTTGCAATGCAGAATGTGTGAAAGAAGCAGTTCCAAAGAAGAAAAACAGCATCTTCTTAAGGGAAGTGATAATGACCCACATATTTTTTACTTCAGCTCCTATAATCCTATATCATTATACAACTTTAACAAGCTTTCAGATCATTGACCACCCTGACTGCACTCAGATGATTCATAATTTCACTTGTTTTACAATCATTTAAACTGGGAAAAGAGCTACCCCTTTTGTTTGGTACTGCTCCTGTAACAGGTGCAAGCAAAGCCCCTGTCCTTGTTTCCATAAAGGCAGGAGTCCTCTTAATCATGCAGTAGCTGCAAAGCTATGACAGACCACCATTCCGGCAGCATAGCAGCCTAAAGAGGCAGAAAGTGATAATTAAGTAATATACAGGTATCAGGTGTCACTGAAAGTGGAGGTTGAATACTTATATAACAGTGTTCACTGGCTCCAGATTAGCTTGCAAAACAATTTTATTCTGATTTATTATTCCCCCAAAAATTTCCAACACAGTCCTCTTGTCCCTTTGTTCACACACTGGAATAGGTAGCTTCCAGATGTGTTGAACATCTGTCAAGAACTGTAGTTTAATCTCAACCTACACTCAAAGAATCAATACCAGTTTCATCATGTATGAGTCTCAGTGGAAGGTTCCAGATTCAGCTACAATTATTTGCACGTAATGGAGGGTGAGCAGTTGTAATCTGACTTTTCCAGAAATGTGCAAGCATTCCTGTACACCTTGTTTGATCATGCCCATCCGATGTCAATTGTCAATGGATAGATTAACAAACAGATGGTTTGTACATCATAATATGCAAATCAGGAACTCTGTTATGGTATTAGAGAAGGACAAACTAGTTTGCTATCGTGACAAAAACTCATAGGCTTGTTGGCTGTATCTATAGGCAAAACCATTCAAGTGGGGGCAAGCAGAAGCACTGCACGCCCAGTTATAAAGGAATCACTATATTTCTCTATATTAGCTGCTTTAAGCTATGTAGGGAATTCTGGGAGTTGACGTCCACACAATATAACAAGTTTAAGAAACCAAGATTTAGAAACACTGGTTTAACTATTTTAAAATTTTATTTTTTAAAATACAAACTAAACAAAAAATCCAAGTGTTCATGCAGCCAATACCATTTCAGCCAATACTGTTTCTCTTTATGAGAGAGAAACCCCTGTATCTAAGGGAAATAATTTAGCCTATTATTTATGGAGATTCTCAGTCATTTGAGATCATGGTTGTCCCAAAGCTGCTTTTTTAAAAGGCAAAGAGGACTTTGGAATCAGGGGAAAACAAAGTCTAATTTCCCTTTTGGGACAATTTAAGCTACTGTGTTCCCAAGCTAGCTTATTTTTTTTTAGGACTAAATACGACAAAAATTTATTTCCCCACTTACAAACTTGTACGATCAGATACAGCTATATCACAAGACCAGAACCTTTTCCCAGCATGGAGAAAAAATACATTTCAGTTCTCTCATTACTGTATCACTGTGATGTTAAAGCTCCTACTGAAAGCACTAATGCAAAATATACTAGTTACTTTACCTGACATTGTACAGGCACTTTTCTCCATAACTGAATTTGAATGGTTGTTCTTGACTACAAGCTGAGCTGAGTTCAGAACATGGACTATGGGGTTCTTTCTTGATTTTCACTGAAAGGCCATGAAAAGCCGCTGGAAAGATTAAAAAACAACAGGAAGAGAAATTAATTTCAAGTAGGTAAGAATGTAAGAATGATATAATATATGCATAATACTGAAATTCATTTCAAAAATAATGCCAGACTGCCTGAATTTTCTATACTATATGGCTTTTAATCTTCTAGCTTCAACCTTGTCCTAGGTTACGTGCTGTGTGGCACTAGCCTGGCAAAGGTTTAATTCAATATACTCTGTGACTGAGGACCAACTGTAAGTAGGAATTTGGCCAGATGGAATAGCTTATTGGTCAAGAAAATTAAAAGTTTTTTAATACTATATTAAATTGGATATAATGGGGAAATTGCTTGGGGATTTTTTGAATGACTATAAAGAAAAATTTATAAAAGTATGATAAACCTCTTGGTCTTCAGAAATTAATGAAACATGATTCCCATCACTGTTAGTCCAATTGGCCAATAAGTAGGAATAATGGGAAGTGTAGTTCAACAATCTTTGGAGGTCCTTAGACTTCCCATCCTTGCTTAAGAATAAAATATGATGGCAAACATGTTTAATATTTACAACTGTAACAGGAAATATAATTTAGATAAAGCCAAGTAGCATCAGGACTAAAAATAAAGACCAAGCTATTTACATAATCAACATTATCAACAAAGGAACCAGCAGGCCACAGACTAGCACTTGATCGAGTAGCCAAGTTGGAAAAGATACTCAAATGACAGGATGTATCCATACCAACAAACATCATAATTGTGTTCAATATAACACTGTAAGGACCTGCCTCAATCCCTCTTCCCAAGAAAGTAGAACTTCTGTAACAGCTTCATTCCAAAAGGAACTTTTATTAGGAGAAATTGACAGCAGGCATAGAAGGCAGGATCTGAGAATTTTCCATGCAAATAAATAGTTAAAAGAGTAACTGGCAAACCCCACCCTGTTAGTCCATCCAGTCAGTTCATATGTGCCAATCTCCAAGTGTGAACCCCCTGTGGGAACAGGGTTGATAAGATGCCGTTCCCAAGGTTGTTAGACTGTTAGGTCTTCGCTCCTCTTCTTCTGCAGTTAGAGATAAGAGAGATGGCCAGAGGCACATTCCATTCTCATCCAGACTGGCAGTAAAGGAAATAGATCAAAGAGCAGGCAGGCAGAGGAAAGTGGAAAGGATACACTGTAGTGCCCATAACCAAGTGGATAGGATACATTTTAGCACCCATATCTTCCTCCTTCCCCCCAGGAGTATGGCAGAACCCACAGAAACATAGAATAAAAAAAAATCATCCTCCTCCCAATAACTGGGTTCTGACATGCTGCTCCCCCTTAAAAAAATGAGAGATCCACCTGCAGAGGGAACAAGATAGGGAGAGAAAACACTTTTGGGTTAGTCCGGTTTGTCAGGGTATTTGGCATGAAATTTATTAAGTGTTCTCGAGGCCCTGACATGTCGCTTATGAATCCACTCATTTTGGGAAGGATCTAGGTCCTTCCAAGCTATTAGGTATAGTGTGGAACCATAATATTTTCTAGAGTCTAGGATTTCTTTGACCTCAAAATATTGGTCTCCTTCTACCATGATCGGGCAAGGAGGAGGGGCTACAGCTGGCCTTAAGGGCAAGATTAATTCTTGTTTTAATATATTGCAGTGAAATACAGGATGACCCTGTCTTTGTGTTTTGGGGAGTTCCAATTCTATCATCATCGGATTTATTATCTGTTCAATGGGAAAAGGACCCATAAATATTGGTCCCAACTTCTTTGACATTTGCAGAGATTTAAAATATTTACCGGACAGGTATACTTTCTCTCCTACTTGGAAAGGTTTTGGTTCTATTCGTTTTTTATCTGCTTGAATCTTGTATTCCTCATTCTAGAGTTGTGCTATCCATTCCTTCTGAGAGGGGATGGTGGTTTCATTAGATGGTAGTTCAGGTATCAGGTAGAAGCTTTGTCCTGTTGTGACTTGGATTGGCATATACCCAGTGCTGAAGTCAACGGTGTTGTTATACGCAACTTCTGCAAAGGGAAGCAGATCAGTCCAGTTGTCTTGCTGGTAATTTATAAAATTTCTTAAGTATTGTTCCAGTACAGAGTTCGAACATTCTGACCCGACATTTGTTTGCAGATGGTGACTAGATGGCAACCCCAAAAGATCCAGGAAAGCCTTCCCAAACTCAGATGTAAACTGCATCACCCTATCTTTATATGACTCATTGTGGGGCTTCATGCAGTCAGTATATGTTTTGCACAAACAGCTTTGCTGTGGGATTTTTTGACACAGGATGATATGCACCTTAATTGAGAACAGGTCTGTCACTACCCAAATGACCAGTGTTCCTTCCACTTTCTGGTAATTCCACAATAAAGTCCAGGGTGCTGGTGGGGTTGCCACCATCTGCAACAATCCTGCTGTCTTTTCTTTCCTTCATTTGGCTGCTGCACAAATGGGGCAACTAGCCACATAGCTTTCAATGTCCTTTTTTATCAAGGGCCACCAAAACTTCCAGTTCACCAGGTGGAGGGTTTTCATGAATCCGAAGTGCCCAGCTACTTTGAATTTATGACAGAGGTGCATGAAGGTTAGTCTTTGGCTTTTGGAACATAGAGCTTCCCCCAACCCACAGAAGTTCATCATTCATGGTGCAAAGGTTCTTATGGTTTAGAAACCATTTGTTCTTTTCTAAGGCTTGTCTGAACTCCACCCCCTTGTGGTTTGAGATTTTTTGTTTGTGCTCACGTGGTTACTGGTGCAGCTAGTTGCCTCAATGACATAAGTAGGTCTGTTATTTCAGTTTTTGTGCTATTGTATTGTGATAATCGTGACAGAGTGTCTGCTAGGAAGATTTTTTTTCCCCCTCTGGTAAGTGTCTAATGGTGAAAATGAAATGATGGAAGTGTTGGGACCACCTTGACTGTTTGGAGGATAATTTCCTGGGAGTTTTTAGAGCCTCTAAGTTCTTATGATCAGCCCTTACTTGGAACGGGATTTTGTTCCCTTCCGGGAAATGTCGCCATGTCAGGAGAGCCCAACAAATGGCATAGGCTTCCTTCTCCCACACTGCCCATCTCTGTCTAGTTTCTGTGAGTTTTCTCAATGTGTACACACAAAGCTTTAATTTCCCTTCATTATTCTCCTGAAGCAATACTGTACCCACTGCTATATCACTATCATCTGCCTGAATGATGAAAAGTTTTTCGGTGTCTGGGTGTTTCAGGACTGCCTCTGCTGAGAATAGCCTTTTCAGTTTTTCAAAAGTGGCTTGGCACTCCATAGTCCATTTCAGTGTCTGGGTGGGCTTCAGTTTCTCCTTCCCCTTAGTTTTTAACAAACTCGTGATAGGTAGTGTGATTTGGCGAAAGAGGGAATGAATTGACGATAAAAGTTAGTGAACCCAAGGAAACCTTGTAGTTGTTTTCAGGTGTGGGGCGAAGCCCATTCTAACACCACTCGGACCTTTTCAGGATCCATCTCTATACCAGTGGGAAATACGCAGTACCCCAGGTAGTCAATGCTTTCCTTGTGGAATTTGTATTTGGACAATTTGGCATACAGGTGGGTGGCTCTTAATTTATTTAGCATCTCTCTGACCAGTTTGACATGCTCTTCTTTGGTTTCCATGAATATCAGGATGTCACCAAGTAAACAAGAACTCCTTTGTCAAGGTGCTCCTGGAGCACTTCATTTATCAGTTGCATAAATATGGCGGGTGCGCCTTGCAACCCAAATGGAAGCACTCTAAATTGGAAACACCCGAGGAGGCAATTGAATGTCATTTTCCACTCATCTTCTTCCTTAGTTCTAACCCAGTAATACACCTCTCATAAGTCTAGTTTTGGGGGAAAAACCATCCCCTTCACCAAATGTGCTAACATGTCCTTTATTAAGGGGAGTGGGTAGAGATTACTCTCACTCACTACATTCAGAGATCTATAATCAATGCAGAGGCAAAGAGACCAGTCCTTTTTCTCACAGAATAGCATGAGGGCTATGTTTTTGGGTTCATTGGTTATATGAACACTCTTGCCAAATTCTTGTCTATAAATTTTTGTAACTCCTCCAACTCTCCAGGGGTCATGGAATACATTTTCAGCTTACATATTTTTGGTCCCGGTAAAATCTCAATGGCACTGTCTGTGGGTCGGGGGGGGGCGTTCGTTGGACCTGTCTTCGTTGAACACTTCAGCTAAATACCGATATTCCTCGGGTATGCTATCCAGTCCCCCGTCATTTGCCACAGCTATGCCTTCCAGATCTCTATTCCCCTTTTGGGCTCGGATTGCTCCTTTTCTGCCATATTTCCCTTTGGGGAATCTCAGTTCTCCCATCCTCCAATCCATTCTTGGGTTCCATTTCATTAACCACACCATCCCTAAAACAAGTGGGCACTTCATTCCAGGAGTCACCACAAATGTTAGAGTCTCTATGTGATCCCCTATGGTGAATTGGATGGGCTGCTTGGTGAGGGTGACTGGGACTCCCCCACAAGGGACCCATCTAATTGACCAAACAAAATTGGTCTTCAGCCTCCTCACAAGGATTCCTAAATTCCCCACCAGATTGGGCTTATGAGGCAGCGGGTGCACCCTGAATCTATCAGGGCTCTTAATGAGACTTTTTCCGGCATCCCTGGCCTAAACAGTTCTACAGTTCTAGTGAGGCATGCTGAGCTGCTATCAGAGGATTCAGGGGGGTTTCCTGTTGCAGTTACTCTCCCCCTTAGTTGTTGGGGTTTGGACCTCGACAACCTCCACACTCTCGATGGCCATCTCCTTTGGCTGCTGCAGCATTTTCCTGAGTTTTTCCCATCCAGCTCAGTCAGGCTTCCACACGGGGGTCTTCGAGTGGCACTCGGCTGTGGGGTGTCCCTCCTTCCCTGCACCACTTGAAACAGGCTGATGAGCTCAGTGATGTGGTGGGTGGTTTTGCTAGCTCCTGAACCCCTTCCAAGGGGGATTGTCCCAGGACCATCCCAGGCATCACTGTCTACCAGTTTGATTGATTTCGGCTTCTTCAGCCAAGATGTAGCAATCATGGAGTCAATCAGGATCTCCTTGAGGAATGCAGGTGTAATACAAATCAATCCATTCAATCCATCTTTAAAATGGCCCATGAGGACTTCCTCTGGTCAGCTGAATCAGCTTGCTAGGGCTTGGAATTCTTTAGTGTATTCAGCCACAGGGCGATGGCCCTGCCTCACCATTTTTATGCATTCCCTAGCTTTCCTGTTGGCCAGGGGGTCCTTGAATCTTCTCCTTAGGACAGCCATAAAGTGATTGAAGTTCTGAAGGTCCAGAACATCAGCATCATATAGGGTCACCATCCATTTGGCAGCTGCCCCCTCCATAGCCATGGTTACAATTCTTGTAACCTGTGATCGCTGGGGATATCTCAGCCATATTCTTCCATGTAGCTCAGGACATGGGCCAGGAAGAACCCCAATTTCTCAGGCTCTCCATTGTACTTTACCCCCAAGAGTGGGAATTTTCATCCAGACCAGTGGCCTCTCCTCTGTCTGGCCCAGTGCCCATCTCCGTTAGCTGGCACAACTCATGCTGGGGTGGCAGCTGTGGCCGCAGATGCTGCCATCTCTGAGGTGCTGGTGGAAGGACCTGGGTTCACAACCATGCTCTTCATGCACTTGTCTTCTGCCATGCCCGTGGTTATTGAGCCCCTGCATGGGTTCACTTTCTCCTCCTTTAGGGAGTCGAAAGCAACCCTGAGCATATAGATTGCTTGTTCCAGGAACTGGATAGAATGGGCTGGTCTTTCCTCCTCTTCCTCACTGAGATGGAGCAACCTCTGCATCTCCAGCTTACAGCCTGGCTGGTGGCTGCCCCATTTGAGGGTCACCTTTCTGGCTTTCTGGTCCCAGTCTTTCTTTTTTCCAATGTCCATCAACCACCTCAACTTATTCCAGTGCTCAGTGGCCATGGCTTCATCAGAGGAACTGGAGGACTGTGAGCTGCCACCACTTTGGCCAACCTGGAGGGAAGCTTCCCCACCTAGGTTGCCTTCCTCCTTCTCCCCGCCAAGGTTTGACATTGTTTGCATGGTCCCCACGGTAAGGGTCTTCCTTCTGGGCTAACCAAAATTGCAGATCCTGCTTAATGTAAGGACCTGCCTCAATCCCTATTCCCAAGAAAGCAGAACTTCTGTAACAGCTTCATTCCAAAAGGAACTTTTATTAGTTGACAGCAGGCATAGAAGGCAGGATCTGAGAATTTCCCATGCGAATCGATAGGTTAAAAGAGTAATGGCAAACCCCACCCCGATAGTCCATCCGGTCAGTTCAAGTGAACCAATCTCCAAGTGTGAACCCACTGTGGGAACAGGGTTGATAAGATGCCATTCCCAAAGTTTTTACGTTGTTAGGTCCTCATGCCTCTTCTTCCACAGTTAGAGATAAGGCAGATGGCCGGAGGCACATTCCATTTTCATCCCAGGCTGGCAGCAAATGAAATAGATCAAAGAGCAGGCAAACAGAGGAAAGCAGAGAGGATACATTGTAGGACCTATAGCTTCCTCCCTCCCCAAGGAGTATGGCAGAACCCCCAGAAACATAGAATAAAGAAATCACCCCATCCCAATAACTAGGTTCTGACAGATACTCTGTGAAAGTAGAGTCAGACTTTGGGGGGAAAGGAGAGAAAGAGTATCCTTTTTTGAAGCATTTTTGACATTTTTGAACTTTGTGATATTTTCAGTAATCCTATCTAATACCAGACAGTCAAGAAAACAAATCAATAAGACATTGACCAAATCAACCCAGACATCTCATTTGAGGAACAAGTAACCGAGGTCAGATTATTTTATTTTGAATAAATTAAGACCTAAATGGAGAAAGCTCCCATAGTGGGAAGGGAAAAAAAGAAAAGGATGACCAAGAGCAACATAGATGAACTCAGCTATAATGGCAATGGCATGGTTGGAAGATCTGAAAGGCCAGGTTAGAAACAAATCATCATGGAAAATATTTATGTGGTCACCATGGATTTGATGGCTCACAATCAAAATTAAACTATCAAACTTTCTTCCTGAAATCTACCATCAATTATTTTTCTCTCTGAGGTCATTTTTTCCTACAAAATCAGATTTACACATGTACAAATCTTTATACAAAGATATGATAGCTATAGGTTGGCCACATCTTCATTAATTCCAGTTCGATACCTTCCAACATTCATATAAAGCAGGGAGGAGCCAGTCTATTTTGGGGCAGGTGCAAACCATTCCATAGCAATTAGGCTACAACAGCGAAAAACTGCCTTCAAATTCTTAGCCTCAACTGAGGTAAGGATCCAAAGCAATGGTCCCTCATAGATTAAATGAGAAGAAGACAGATTGTACCAGGAGGAGATGGTCCCCAAACAGGAAGCCAAGCTATGTAAGGCTTAATAAAGGTAAAAGATAAAGGTTCCCCCTGCACATGCGTGCTAGTCATTTCCAACTCTAGGGGCCGGTGCTCATCTCCGTTTCAAAGCCGAAGAGCCAGCGTTTGTCCGAGGATGTCTCCATGGTCATGCGGCTGGCGCCAAAGGTGCACGGAACGCTGTTACCTTCCCACCGTAGTGGTCCCTATTTTTCTACTTGCATTTTTACGTGCTTTCGAACTGCTAGGTTGGCAGAAGCTGGGACGAGTAACAGGCACAAAAACTTTGAATTCAATGCAGAAACCTATAAGGACTCAATAGAGTACCCATAATAAAGTGCTCAAAAGACAGGAGTTATTTTGCTGCAGCAACTCTCCTCGATTAACAGACAGCAGCTGCATTTTTTACCAACTGCGGTTTCTGGGTGGTCTTCAAAGACAATCTCAAGTTGTGTACAACAGTGTAATTAAGAAGTGATGAGGGCATGAGTCACCATGAGTGAAACAAACCTTAACTATTTGCATTTGCTTTTAATTACCTTATGCTAAAAATACTGTAGGTTTCAGCATAAAATGCTTCAAATAGTATTTTTAGTTATAAATTAAATACCTCTCCATTGAAATCCTAACTCTAAGTCATAATGAAATATCAGCAGCAGCCTGCAAACAGCCTCTTATTAATTTAGTTTTCTAAACTATGGGGAAAACGTTTAATACTAATACAGTTCATAAGTTTTCAACAGGGCATATTAATCAAGTAAAGTTTCTTGCACAAAATTTGGTACTAAGGAACTGTTGCCAATTTAGATACCTTTCAGACAAATCAGTGAGTCTAATAACCTGATGGAAAGAAGGGATTATGCCTCCCAAACATCATTGCTGAAAATTATAAATGAAACATTACTATTGTAGCACCATCTCCAACTTATAGGTTATCTATTTGAATTTGGTTGAACTCTTTGGGAATAAAATATCAGCTGTGCTATGCCTTTGATCAAATTCAATATGATCCTTCTTAGAAACATGAGAACTAATGTTTGGTATCAAATTAATGATACCAAAGTTAAGACTGGCTTTCAGAAATGATTGCACAGATTTAACCTTTAACAATTTCATTTGGAGATAAGCTATTATTCAACACATTAGTATGTGATATGATATAAATTCTCCTCTAAATAAGTAATTTATAAAATAATATCACCTTGTAAACAAAAAAACTTCTAATTTTGCTTTTTTAAAAAGAATTTTTGCTAGATAGATGTAGAACTTTTTCCTATCTATCTATCTATCTATCTATCTATCTATCTATCCATCTACAGTATCTATCTATCTATATCTATCGACTATATTTCACATTTATACAGCTGCACAACTCAACTAAAGTCACCTGGATAGATAAAATGAGAATCTAACAAAAAAGAAAACAAACCATAATACATGAATCAATAAACAATAATTAAGTAATAAAATAGAAATTCAAGCAGAAATGTCACATTACTATCTTTAGCAGTCTAAAGATGTCTCCTTTATAGGGTCACATTCTTTATCAAGTAATAGAGAAAAGCCTATTTACTGGCAAAAGCAATAACAGATGAGATTTTGGGATACTATTTCAAGGTCCTTCAGATGTCTTGAAATAGTCATTCTTACTATGTGCACTTCAACCTGTAATTGTCTTTTCTCCTGGGCCATATAAATAAGTAGCAAAGTGCTTCTCCAAGATCTCTTAAAGTTGCAGCTTTTCTTGAAGTATGAAACTTCAGTAAATTGTTCCCTCGTCCCTCCAAATAACAATTTTAGGGAATTATTCAAGAGATTAAAAGAAGAAAGAAAACTTATTTGCTTCCAAGAGACCTTCTACTTCAATTTTCATCCATTAAAAAATTCAAAAGCAAACATAAAAAGCATGAACATTCTCAGGTCCATCCTTCTGCTTTCAGATTCTCCTGCAACTCAATGAAAGTTCAAGAAACTTAACTGTAGTTCCAGAGTCATCAATTGTCCCTCCTGTAAAATATGTCTGCTTTGTTTCATGTATTTTACCAGGTTCTAGTAATTATATTTCATGCTACTGATAGTATATATGGACTTTGATCAAAATTTTCTAATCTGGCACATTATTTTTGTTTTAAAAAAGTGAGGCTTTAGATCATATTCAGAGGGCTTCGATTTTTAAGCGTTGATCTTCATACATGTGGAATCTATACCTTAGGCCCTTTTCCATTCTCAGTTTGTTGGCTCTGGTTTTTTCTTAATCCATAATGAGAAACTATTTTTCCCAATTGTCTTTAAAATGAAGGAAACATACAGGTTCACACAGCATCTTATGTGACATATCCCAGGGTATCTCATCACAATATGAAGAGACAGTAAAACAAATTTTCAGCTCACTGGAACAAGACATTTCAAATGTATTACATTCATTTTATACAATTTGCTTTTCTTTCCCACATAGAATTGGTGCATGCAACAGACTATTAAGTACTAAATTATTCCTTATAAAATCACTATCAACAGCAGTCATGATCAACATTAATTAAATAACTTTCTCTGAACATGATGTCTGCCTCTTGCTCTGCTACAAGATATATTTTCTTTTGCTTCTGATACAAAGATAGCAAGGTTCAAAGTGCAGAGCTAGGAGGTTACTACCCTGGAGTTTTAATTAAAAGTCCAAGCCATCTGTTTTATAGTCTCAAGATATATTGTTTGAGGCCAGCAAAGTTAACTTTTTAATGTCATCACGGTGCATCTGAAACCTGCTAAGAAGCTTTTTCTGTATCTGGTCAACGTCTATCAGTGGTCTAAGAATCAGGTGCTTGCAGGGGACTAAATGTTCAATGGTGAGATTGGTTGAACTTTTGGTTCATGCTTTTTATGAATAGCTAAAACAATTAGCTATTGTTTCCTTTTGGAAACATTATTAAAAGGGTGGGGAATAGCATCTATCATCAGCATAGAAATATAAGCAATGCACACAAACAACCAATTTAATATGATATTACCCAGCTCTCTGTTTCACCATTCCATGGTATACAGAGGCAGAAACTTTCATAAAATAATTTAAATTCCTTCTAGAGAGAACAATGCCAGATTTCAAGCAGATTTCCATTGTCTGAAAAAAAAAATAGTACAAGCTATTCAAATAATCACTTCCAATTTAATAATCTGAAAGATTACTCTGACTTGGTGAAATCTCATGTCACATACAGATTTAAGTGCTCAAAGAACACAATTAATAGTTACAATTAACAGTTTCCTGTTCTTCCTAAATCTTAGCTACATCTATAATAAATGGGGAGAGTAAATATCAAGTAAGTTTTTATGTATACTTGCATTTCTCTCAGCTTATACTTAAGAAGACAAGTGAAAACATGTGCTTAGAGTTTTTTAATGTCTTGGAGATCTAGGTGTATATGGATTATAAGAGCATTCATTTTACATATGAATTCTAATGATCTGTATCAGGCCACATAATATGCAGTTCCAAAACACTTTGACTAGAAAATGTGGTAGTATATACTGGCAGTTAGGGACAGTAGCTTTAGAAGAACAGTAAGACAAACATTACAGTTTCTTACCAATAGCTGTGCTGTTTGTTTGAAGAAAACCTGAATTTGAACAGTCCCCAAACTGAAACACCTAGAAAATTTGGCCCCTTTGATGTCGGTTTATCATAGATCTAGCTCACTTCACATTGTAGACCTGCCTCCTGTGAAACTCTCCTTCCTTCTCAAAAAACATTAAATGCACCCCCACAACCAAAGCATATGAATCTGAATCATAAAAAGAATCAGCTAGAGATTCATGGGCCAAACCTCAAAGAAAAATATTGCTGATAGTGATTCAGAATATAAAGTTGAGTAGTTTCCGGTGTTTTAAGTTAAAACACCTGGCTTAAGTGCGATGAGCAAAAACAACCTTGAGATAAAACATGTAATACTGAGCAAAGAGAAAAAAGTGAAATAGAAGAAATGTGAATGGATATCATTATCCTATTGCAAAACAACCTGTCACCCTAAAAAAATATCAAATCTTTGGAGGTAAAAGATAATCTATAGTCAGATATGAAGACATGCACCATCATTTGACAGTGAAATGCAGTTAAATGTTGCCAGCTGCAGCTAACTGGGACTTTACAACCCTATATACAAAGCACAATTTGTCAACAAAAGAAATCATATTTCTGAATACTCTCCTTTTAACCAGGAACCTCAGAAACTCAAGATTTCCTCCAAAATGTATATTGGAAAGGATGCCTTAGCTGCTTTCATATCTCTGGCTAACAAGCTCAAAAGCATTTACCATGATAGCTTCAAAACGTTTTACTCACTTTCAGCCCCACCAAGGAATTTTGGAATTGGTGTGGTATGTAAAGTCTTACAACAATGTCATGTGTGAAGGGGCCAATGCTTTTTCACAAGGGCTTCCAAGGGCCAGCCATGGTCTGATTTCAGAAGATCTCACTCTGTCTTGTAGGTGATTAATGGATTAAGATGGCCTCAATTAACATGCAGCAAAATTCTAGATGCAAAAGAGTCCTGATAAAACTCACAGTACTGAAGATTCCTTAAACTCATCTACCTGCTCATGCATAAGACTCAACCAGCAAGCATTCAGATGCTTCACTGCTGCTTTTCAAAGATTCTTTTCCACTACATTTCCCCCTGCCAAAGTCTCCCTCCCCTTCTTTTTCCAGCACACAAAAATCCATTACTAAACAGTCTAATCTCAGCTATCAGTGCAGAGTGCCTTTTAGGGAGCCATTAAACCATTTCTCTTGTTTACAGTGCCTGAAGAAAGATGTGAATTATGTCTGTGACAAAGTGAGTGATAACATTTCCAAACTCAAATCAAAATGCAAACTGAAATACATTTAAAGGACAAAGTCCCTGGGTGGAGGTTGGTTGGTTTGGGTTTTGTTTTTGTTTTTGAGTTTGGGGTTTTGTTTGGAAATGTTCTTCACCTGTCTTGAGTTGGGAAAAAATTTCCTATATTTTTCTCAATCTTTTTCCCCCTATATATCTTGTAGGGAAGGGAGGGTAGAAGAGTGTGACTGTTTGGTTTACACTAGAAGAAACATTATCTCAATCATCTTTGGTTAGTATAATCCTACTAGACCCCTAGTCAAAAACATCAAGTGAATGCTTCCACAGATCATCCTGACAGTGCTCCTGAGAAAATATTAAATATAAATACCATATTTCTGATGCAATTGTATGCATTAAAAAATTAAAAAGTAATGACTTCAACCATGTTTTTTCTTTTGTTACTTGCATCTACACTTTGATTTATGCATATATAGACTTATCAAAGAGATGCAAGATTACAGACTTGATGGAAGATTGCTATTCTTAGTTATCTCTATGATGTGGAGGAAAAAAACCCTTGAAGCATGCTGAATATACATCTGTGGTTACTTATATCCAGTATTCCTCAAGTGGCTCAGAAATTCAACATTTGAGATCTGCATGCATTCAGGTTGAATGATGGAAGATTAAAAAACTTAAGCGCATGAGTCATTTCTCATCAAGAACTCTGGCCAAGGAGCAAAGTACATAGTTCAGCAACAAAATGTCAAGCTGCATATACAAGGCACTTTGTTAATGTTCTGGAAAATGAAGGAGTCCCATGTGCTTCACTGCCGTTATACAAACTTTCTGATGAAATAAAATCCAGAAATTCAAAGAATATGTAGTGAGTCTGAATTAGAAAAATCACTGAAAACTGCACCTTGCTGAATATGAAATTCTGGGTGGGGTTGTCTTAGAAACTCTGTCTAAGCAATGCTAAACATCTTTAGGAGCTATACCCCATAATATAATATTCCCAATATACCAATTCTCTAGAAGCATCTGTTAAAAAACAAGTTTAAAGGACAGCTATTTTAATGAGTACTTTTAATTTCAGGGATTTTAACCTCAAAAAAGAATAAATTGAAGAAATTTCATTCTGTAGCATAGAAATATGAACTGAAAGAATTTGATGGATTTGATTATATGTCATCAAATTAGTATCAACTTTTAGCAACTACACAGATTTTTCTCTAGGAGGATTTGTCCTAACTTGATCTTCCAGCTCTTCCAAAGGTGCACCATCACTGCTATAAAATGAGCCTTTTCACATCCTGTCATTCTCTTTTTACCCCCTTTCCTTCCATCTTTTCCAGCACTAGATTTATTTTAGAGAGCTGGCTCTTTGTTTAATGTGTCCAGAATATGATAAGCCTGGCACTTGTGCCTTGGGTGAGAATTCTGAATTGATTAATTCTATGATATTAATTAATTAATTAATTAATTCTATGATAGGGACGTGGTGGCTCAGTGGGTTAGGACGCTGAGCTTGTCGATCAGAAGGTCGGCAGTTTGGCGGGTTGAATCCCGAGTGCCCCCTAACAGAGTGAGCGCATGTTACTCATCCCAGCTTCTGCCAACCTAGCAGTTCGAAAGCACGTAAAAATGCAAGTAGAGAAATAGGGACCACTACAGTGGGAAGGTAACAGCGTTCCGTGCACCTTTGGCGTCTAGTCATGCTGGCCACATGACCACGGAGATGTCCTCGGACAAACGCTGGCTCTTCGGCTTTGAAACGGAGATGAGCACCGGCCCCTAGAGTTGGAAACGACTAGCATGCATGTGCGGGGGAACCTTTACCTTTACCTTTATGATCTATTCGTTTTCTTGGCTAAACCTGGTATTCCCAGGAGTCTTTTCAAACAGCAAAAGTCAAAAGCATTTAATCTTGCTATTCCACCTCTACAAAATCCAACTTTGTCATAGAATGTCATAGGAAAAATAATTGTATGAGTCTGATCTTTGTAGAAGAACCATATCATGCCATCTCAATATCTTTTCCAAGCAATATCTTCATTGCTATTCTACCAAGAACCAATGTGCAAAAAAGATAGACTCCTTTAAATATCCTTATATTAAACATAGTTAAATCTGGAACATAATACAATATGATATGATAAGAGACACTAATTTCAATGGTTTTAAAAGGCGCCTGGCAAATTTATGGCAGTGTTGGACTACTGTTGGCTGCCAGTCCTGATGACTGTTATCTGAAATTGCAGACAGCATGTCTTGAATACCAGCTGTTACAAAGCAATAGTATAAGTGGAACATGGAAATTTACACCCCTGTAGTTAAATAGGATACTCAAGGAATGTATTCTTTACTAAATCTGGTACTCAAGGAATGTATTTTTTAATGATTTTTGAAATGAGTTTTTAATTCATTTTTTAAAAAGATATTGATATGTTTGACATGACCTAAATTTAATAATATGAAATAATGGAATTATTTTTATACTAATATTATTTGGATCTTTTTTATTAGTTTAGTTTTAGCTCATTTTAATCATTACAATTGCTTATGATGTTATCATCTCTATTACTGCTGTTTTGTTGGCCATAATGTATTTATTTGCCCACTCTGTGACACAGAATAATGGATTATATGAGTTAATAGTTTGGTCTAACAGGTTTTTTTTTCTTATGCTATATGTTCTTGATAACATAAAAAGGAATGGCTGGCAAGTAAACCACAATTTATTTTAAAAAAATAAATATTGTTCCTTGAGCTTGACTCCTACAGTGGATATATGATCATGCCCATATTGTATTTTTTTAAACAATATAGAAATGGTTTGCCATTGCCTTCTTCCTAGATTATTTTTAGCTTCCTAATCTAGTCCATAGCCCTAGAGGGTTCCCATTCAAGTAGTAAAGAGGTCTGATAGATTACATTACTTATAAAAATAGACTACAACATGCAGTCCATAAAATAGAAGTAATTGAATGAAGCATAATATAGGCAGTTGGTCTCTCTCTTAAGGTTCAGAGTATTAGAATTTGGACCACAAGTTAACAGTGTGGTTGTCTGAAAGGTTGTCATTTGTCAGCCTGATGGTGCAGTGGTTAGAATGCAGTACTGCAGGCTAATTCTGCCTATTGCCAGCAGTTCAATTCAAGGTCAGTAAAATGAGGACCCAGTTTGCTGGGGCCAATATGTTGACTCCGTAAATTAGTTAGAGAGGGCAATAAAGCACTTTAAGCAGCATATAAGTCTAAGTGCTATTGCTATTGCTATGAGACGCCTTAGAGAGCTCTGGGAAGAAAGTGTTTCTAAGATCAATTTTTCTCTTTTCTTATTTTCAATAGTTACAAAAAATCCTCCATTTTATATGCATATGAACTGAGAAGTACAAATATTTGTGGATAGGGGCATGTGGAACACATATAGTAGATGTATGCATGATTTTTTGATTTGCATAATTATTAATTTACACCTTCTTCTGAAAGGTGGCAATTATTGGGCCATAAAGCATTTGCTTTTACACACAGTAAATAAAAAATACTAGAAACTATAGTTTATTTTCACACAAGAAATCAAAGACTAATTAGATAACCAGGAAAAAAAGACCTTTCCTGTGTTCTTTGATTTCTTGTGTGCAAATATATTCATTGGGATGTCTACATGTGGGCCAGCCCACTAACTCTAACTATAAAAGGATGAAAGCAAGAGGAAACTAGCCAAATATGCAATAGACAATGGTATTTGGAAATATTTGGATGTATGGCAAAATTAGAGATAAACGATCGGTAGCACACTGAGATTCTCTAAGAAGCACATTCTGCATGTTTACCTCTGTTTTCACATCCAAAATGAGATAATCTTTGGTATCATAATTGTACCAAACTGTAATGGTAATTTAAATAGGACCAAAAAAAATTCCTGGAAGTACAATATCAGGTATTCAGCTACATAAAAGAGAGCCACAAAGAAGACTGTTTCCTACAGCATCAAAAGCCAGGACCTAACATAATGAATATAAATTGCAGCAATCTAAATTTCATTCAAATATATGGAAACATTTCCATTACCTAGGATCCCATCTGTAAATGATGGCAGCCACAAAGTGCACACAACACTGAACAAAGTATGGTTACAATGAAAGGAGATCACTATTGTGCTCTGTGATTGACACATGCCAAGGAGGAAGAGGAGGAGGAGGAGGAAACACTTCCTAACAATAACAGTAGAATGTATAGCTACAGAAACTCTGTTTTCCATCTCTGAAAGTTTTTAAAACAAAACTGAACAGACACCTCTAAAGAAGTTTGTTATCCTTAACACCACAAAGGGCTCAATTATAATCCTCATAGTTCCTCCTAATCCAACAGTTATATTATTCTGAAGTAAATTGGCAAATAGAGTGATACAATTTGAAAATTTAGAAATGAAAAATAAAAGCAAAAGAGAACAAAAGCATTTTATAATTACTTGAACCAGAAAGAAACCAACGTAAAGCATTTCATTTCCAGTTTTTATTACACATCGGCAAACAAAAAAATTACACGTTTACATGAAATAACTCAGGCACTCAAGAACTATGTTATCCCAAGAGATAAGGGTAATGTCAATTCTAAAACGAACCTGGCTACAGCCATTTTTTGCTTGTTTTAGGTTGCCATAAGAATGGAAGGGGAGTGAGAAGGACTTCTACTAGTCTAAACATTGTATTGTGCCATGGGACCAAGGTCATTTTTGTCAGTTTGATGGGGGCATGAGCATTTTATTAGCAAGCCCGCTAACGTAGCTGATTACACTGCACTGGGGTGGGAAGTTTAACTTTGTAATATTGTTTCTCCTTGAAGAAAATTTTAGACTTGGTTTCAGTTTTGACCATGCCAATGCTATGTAACCAATAAACATGTTCTTTGAGGAAATCTCAAGCCTTGGAGTTCTGATTTATTTGCTCTTGTCTATCAGAACTTTGACATTAAACCAAGTCTCACTCAAAATGTTATTTTTCCTGCAGTGCTGATCCCTGGCTGCCTACCCACAACTTTGGGAAGACAGTGAAGACTCAGTGAAGATCTCACTATGGAGAAGAAAGAGGAATCTGCCACTGGTTATAGTGGGGATTCGGTTATCGGAGCACAAGCAGCTGCTCTGGCCACTGAAGAGGGTCTATTAACAGAGGCCTGGCCAAAGAACTGGATAATCCATCCAGGGAAGTTCGTGCCTCAAGAGAGAATCACCATCCTGGTGGACCTCTATCAAGTGGAGACACAGAAGCACCCCCAAACGTGCCAAAGAGGAACTATTGTTAATTCCACTCCAGGGTCCATCTTCTGCAGTGCAGAAGAAAGGGAAGGGGTCAACTGGATGGGACAACTCCACTGAGTGGAAGTATCAAACAGTGGTTCACAGTCCCTTAGTCGAACAACTATAGGAGAAATTTTACTGGCTAGAAGTCAGAGAAGGGGTTCCTACAGCCTAATGTGAGTGCTCGATGGGGAGTGAGTTGAAAACTTATCCATTGCTTACAACCCCTTGCAAAAGTCCCAGTCCAGTTGCTAGGGACTGTGCTGTTTCACCTACCCCTCCATCAGCCGTAGTCTCAAGTCCCTGATTCCAACCAAGCCCTCTGGAGCAGCATTGCTCTGTGAGCCTGGATGGCCAGCAGAGAGGATTCCTAAGAGTGGTACAGCCTCAACTCCAAGCTGCTTAACAACCAGTGTACCACAACACCTGGAGCCACCCCTTATCAAGCCCACTTTTGATGGAGACCCTGAGATGTTGTCTTTCTTCCTAAGCCAGGTGTAGGCCCACAATGATCGTTATGTCTATGCCTACCTCGACAATGCCATGATGGTGAATGTGGTGATGACCAACTTGAAAGGGGAGGTGGTGGAGTGTTGACCAATGTTCATGACAAAGGGGCTCCAGAATTGCTGAATGCAAATTTGTTCATGGAGCAGTTGAGGGAAAGATTTGAGGATGAATCCCAAGTCCTGTGAGTAGAAAAGGAAATCTATCGCTTGAGGGAGAGACATTGCCAAGTGAAAAAAAAAAGTTCAGGAGTTCTGGAGAATTACTAGTTGTCTAGGAAAGTGGTCAGAGCAGTCACTAATCCACTATTTCAAGGGCTGGATCATGACCTGCTCCAGGTGTGCATTTACCAAGGGATCCTGAACCAACTACAAGAATGGTACAGCATGACAATAACCTTGGACATTGAATTGGATCATTTCAAGAAACCAGCTACCACTGAGCTGAAACCAAGACAAGGTCCAGAGAAGTGCCTGTTTGGACTTGACAGCCGAAGCTCCTTGAGCAATTGCTGGGGTTTCCATCAAATACATCAGATATGGAAAGCAAGGTCATCTTACTGAGTGCTTAGCCTCTGCCCCTCAAGTAAAAGCTGCACTGTTTTTGACCACTAAGCCAAAAAACCCACCTCCATGAGCAGGACAGGAGAAGTCTAATTGGCCCAAACAGGAGCAAGCTGTCCAAATCTCTTCAGCCCAAGAAGAAGCAAGAGTCCCACCTGAGCACCTGCCCCTACTGGTGCCGTATGATAGCGATGAAGATGATGAAGATAACCCGATGGTAAGTCAACCCATCCCACCTTTCAATATTCCTGACAAAATTATTATATTGCAACTGATAAACTAAGTGCTGCATGATCACCTGTACAAGGAAGTTTGGGTTTACCTTGACAATATCCTCATCTACACTGAAACCATGGAGGAACTCATCAAATTCATTCGGAAGGTGCTCAAGAAACTGTTGAAAGCTAGCCTCTATATCAAACAATCTAAATGCGAGTTTCATCAGACACACCTACTTAGACTACCAAATCTCTAGTGGGGGAGTTGAAATGGATCCTGCAAAGTCAAAGTGGTGCTAGAATGGCAACCTCCACAGACCCGTAAGCAGCTTCAAAGTTTTTTGGGGTTCACAAATTTCTATCGGTAATTCATCCCCTCCTTTGCAAAAATTGCTAAGCCCATTACTGAATTACAAAAAAACTGGAAAAGAGGGGGGGGAAAGAAACCAACCTTGTCAGCCTTTACAATGGACTATAATATGTTCTTAAACACCCTAAACCTGAGGAGCCGTTCATCATTCAAGCAGATGCCAGTGATGTTGCTGTGGGCACTGTCCTCCTACCCAAAAACTCCCCAAAACACTAGGGAGTTCTGATTTATTTGGTCTTGTCTATTGGAACATTGACAGGTAACTTTCTTGTACCAACAATCCCAGCTCACGGTCACTCATACTCTAATCACCTCCCATCTTGACTCTTGCAAATTTCACTACATGGGCCTACCCTTGAAAATTATCCATAAGTTTCAACTGATTCAAAATGCAGTGGCTCATATGGTTTTGTGCAGGCCTAGATGTGAACATATGTCATATCTTCTATGATAGCTGTATTGGCTGCAAATTTGCTTCCAGGTCCAATTCAAGTGCTGATTGTAACCTTCAAAGTTTTATATGACTGTGCTGTCTTGCTCATGCTTACATACACATAACTGTGGTAAATGAGTTTATTAATATCTACCTTCATCAAAACCCCCCAGAACTGTCCCAATTAAGTCCAGCCATGAGCAGAGTAATGCTTGTCCACAGAGCAATGGCTAGAGTCCACAAGGCACTTGAAGGTCTCTCAATCAAAATAAATCCACCAGACAAATTTAAATCCTCAAAAAAAGTCCAGAGTTTCCAAGTCAAGGCACGCTGTCAATCCAAAATGAGGCAGGAATCACAACAACTAGAAAACACATAGCTAGAAAACAAAAACATTCCCAGCATCATCTCCATTTGTCTACTGTGCTAAAAAGCCAGCTTCTTGTGCAGCCCATCAAGAAAGGCAAAGCTTTCTCCTCACAAGTGGTCTGGCTGAACTTCTCTGTTCCTGCCTTTTCTTTGTCCTACATATTCTTGGATCAGGTGCAGAAGTCAATTCTTCCTACTCCTCACTGACCAGCGGCAGCTGGGTGCTTCTCCCATCGAGAGCCTCAGCCAAATCCCTCAGAGGTGGCTCCTCAGAGCCATCAATCAACTCAGCTCCTGATATGCCAGGAACTGGTTCATCCTCTCCTGAGCTGAGATCTAAAGAGGTATCTGTGGAAGCATCCAGGAGACTCATCACAATGACTTGGGATCAGGTTATTTGAAAGACCATCTTTTCCCAGTCATATCTACCCAATCCACTATAGTTGGCAGGCAGGGAATGCTATGAATCCCCTAACTCTAAGGAGGGTTATCTAGCAGGATCAAGTAGAAGGACCTTCTCTGTAGTTGGAACATCATCCCCACTGAAATAAGATTGGCCTCCATTGTGACACTCTTTTGCAAGACCCTGAGGACCAATTGGCCTGGCGACCCTAGAAGAAGATGGAGCCCATCAGGTGGCTTATTTGATTAAGGAGTTAGGAGTTATTGCTTTTTTATTGTTTATCTTTGTACGCCACCCTGGGCACCGAGAGTAAATTAGCTTGTCATATAAATTTTCTTAAATAAAAAACTTCATTAGACTGCAAAATTATGATAGAAGTGATGGAAATATAGAATGGAGGCTATGCTACTAATAGAGACTTTGGAGCCAAAGTCTTGTGCTTTCAATTTCAAAATTATTTAACAAGCAAATGTATAGGAAAAGCCTTATCTCGTAGGTAGGACAAACTTCATTATCATATTAACAAGAACTTCAAGAATCACCTAGTCAAAAATAAACATAAAGCTGTCTGTAGCTTTTTAGAGGGAAAATATTTTCAGCTTTACTAGAAATATGGAAGCTGAGGGGGCAGCAGCAGAAAGTCACTTCTGAGGTTCAAGGTTTTGGTTATGATCTTTAAGTCCCTACATGGCATGGGTCCGGGTTACCTCGGGGACCACCTGCTGCCGGCTTCAACTCCCCTCCGCCCTGTGCGTTCCCACAGAGAGGGCCTCCTCAGGGTGCCTCCGGTCAGGGAATGCCGACTGGCGGCCCCCAGGGGGAGAGCCTTCTCTGTGGGTGCCCCGGCTTTGTGGAACCAACTGCCGGTGGAGCTCCGGATGGCATCAGACCTCCGAACTTTCCGTCGTGGCCTGAAGACCCATTTATTTGAATTAGCCGGTCTGGCCTGATGGGGGAGTTGGGTTTTAAATTGTTGTTTTTAGAATTGTTTTATTGTTTTTTAATTGGGCATTGATTTAATCTTTGTTTTAATTTTTGTATGGTATTGTATTGTATTGTTATTTATATGCCCTGTGAACCGCCCTGAGTCCCTAGGGAGAAGGGCGGTATACAAATTAAATAAAACTTTAAACTTTAAACTTTAAACTTGAAAAGAAAGCAAAGGTCATCCTGGAAACAGGAATTAGACATCAAAGTAAAAGTAAGAAAAATTATGAAATAGTGACCCTCTGATCAATTTTTAGCAAGTCAGGAAATGATTAAGTCCAAACTGAGTTATAAGTTCCTGAACAAATGTCTCAAAAGAATTCCTGATCCGTGTTTACAATAAACAAGGAAAAAGAACAATAAGTGAATCTTCATGGATATCTCAGAGATATATTGTTATCAAAAATTAAAATTCTTTACCATCGAGAGTTTCCTTGACTCAGGATTACCATTCAAACAGCAGACAAAAGTGGCAGCTGGGCAACTTTAGCCAACTTTTCTTGGTACACCAGTTACAACCTTATCTGGACTAGGAGCTCAGTATCTCAGGGCTTGAACATCATTAAATTTGGATTACTTAATGCACCTAGAAAATGGGGTTGTTTCTGAAAACCTGGAAATAGAATGACATTTACATTAAATCACTATACTGATTGACAGCAGGCTTCTGGGCTCAATTCAAATTACTGGTCATTATGTTTAAAGATACAATGGTGCAGCATTAGGATATACTAGCCCCAAGATATATTGCATGGAATGCTTTGAAAAAACTTGTTCGTAGTAATTCAAGCTTTAGTCATTTCCCATTCAGATAACTGCATGATGTTGTCCTTGAAAACCATCTAACAGCTACAACTGCTTCAGAATGCAACTGCATGTACAGTTTTCAGTGCCTAACAATTCATCTAAATTACACCACTATTGCATAAGCAACTCTGAATTCTAGTTGCTTTCTGAGTTGCTTTCAAGGTTATATTTAAAATGTTAAAGCTCTAAACCAGGGGTGTCAAATTGCCGGCCCATGGGCTGGATACATCACAAAGAAACCTCACCCACCCCATTGCCGGCAATGGGGAAAAAGTTCCAATATGTCATGCGATGTCGTGAGTTTGACATGTCTGCTCTAAACGATCCAGGTCCAGATTATGTGCTCATTCTCTAGACTTGATAAGATGGGCATGTTCCAGGTCCCCTATCTTAAATGGTGTCATATGATGGGACCTTGGAGAAACACCTTCTCAGTGGTCACTCCAGCCATTTAGTATAACCTCCCAGATGAGATTTGAGAGATTCCCTCCCTTTTAACTTTTCAGAAAGTCATGAACACCAGGCTCTTCCTCTGTATGTTGGACTGGAATGGAGCTGGAGCTGGGAGTCTGCTTAGTCTCATGCCTGGATAGGGAGGGGGAATGTGGTCTTGGTGTTTATTTTGGTTTTTACTGATTGTTGTGAGCTTCTAGGATCATTATTTCAGATAGGTGGTCATATGAGTTCTGTAAATAAATAAAGCAAGTAAATAGTATGTGGGTGAGATGGCTGATTTTCTCTGTAATAATTCCCATCTTACAGAATATTCTTACCCCAGAAATACACATAGACTCCCTTTATTGCAATTCAACAGATTAAAAGTATATTATTTCAATGGATTTGGTCAAAGCTGAATAATTATGGATGCTATCTCGGGTTGGATTTTTGCTCTTTGTGAATTTTTTTTTAAATATTATTCTGTTTTAATCATTTAGAACATGCTTTGGGGAGGCTGTTTTGTTGGGGCAAGATATAAATACTGTAAAATCAATCAACAGGCAATCAATCTCTCAGTTACCACTAACAAATACATCAATCACTGAAATCTTGAAATAAATTTAACAGTAGTTTGCCCTGCTAGCTCTGTTCTGCTTAAGGCTATATACAGAGTACATAATGACTATAACAATAGCAGCCTCAACACTTTCATATTTCAGTCTGCATCACTGGCTTTACTTGCAGGAGCACTCATGTGAATGAAAACATTAATAATGACAGAAACCTCCAGTTATCATTTCGCAGAAAGCAAACTAGCAAAACTTGACAATAGTTTGGCAAAGACAGTAGATGTAATCCAATCCTATCTTGCTCTGCTTTGGCTTCAGTTCAGATCTATCCAACCCACACTAGATTAGTAGATGGAAACAGCATGGCATCTCATCTTTGGAAACTAATTCTGTATGATGAGCCCAAGCCCTGGAAAACTCAGCCAACTGGCAATGATGTATCATGTGGGCGAGATGAAACCATGTGGGACATTTATCTAACAAAAAAAAGTACAGTTATACAGTTGAAGTTGCCACTCTCTAGAAAAGAAGGCATCCAAAAAGTAGACAACCAAATTAAAAATATCATCTGTTAGAATCTAGTTCCCAGCCAATTTTATTTCCCCTTACCTTCCTTATAGAAGAATACATGAAGATCATAATAGAAGTGAAAAGAAAAGTATAAGAGATAAGATTTCTTTTGCTATATTTCAAATTTAAAACAAGCCTCTTGTAACAGAGAAACAGGACAGTTTTAAATTCTGAGGTATGGAGTCTATCCCGCTAAAGTGTCATCTAAAAGACAAAGCAAGAATAAATTAAAGTCCAATTGGTTGGCCAAGCTTAATTTCTATTAGTCAGCACTGTAATAGAACATGATTGTCATAGTGAAACAATGAGAGAAGATTGGCAGATGCTATCAGATGAAAGTGATGAAGCTATGAAGGTTGTAGTAGAAAAGAATATGTGCAGCTCAGAGTTGAAATGTGGAATGTTTTGTTGTCTCTGAGCTTGTCTGTTTTTTTGCAGACTTTTCATTTCACTAGATATCATTATTAGTGTTCAGCAAATAATCAAGCTCAGAGTGTACTATGAACTCCACAGCTATACAGGTTAATCCATTTTTTTCAAAAACAAATCTAAATTGCATTCTATAAGCTTTGATTTTTGAGACAATTTTATGTGAACTTACATTAAATACCACACCAAAAATAATTCTGCATTTTTGTTCTAAATGATCACTATTTCAGCCAAAACAACAAAACTTTCAATTTCTCTCTCTCTCTCTCTCTCTCTCTCTCTCTCTCTCTCTCTCTCTCTCTCTCTCTCTCTCTCTCTCTCTCTCTCAGAAATTTCCATTGATAAATTTGTGCACTTACCTTAGTCACTGACCTTACTTTACAATTATATCTTTGACATTCTCCCTGGCTTCTTATATGATCATTAAGGAAGATACTATGAGACAAATCAATCTATAGAGCTTTTCCATATCAGGAAAAATGAATAGCCAGAGAGGTTACTTATTGAAAGAAAAAGCCATAATAGTGAGAAGAACAGCATGGGGCCAGATTATCTGAGGGACTGCCTCTTCCAAAGTATATCTACTTCTCCCATCAGTCCTATATGAGAAGGAGCTCCATATGACCAGACCCAGAAATGAGCTTTCTGTAACATCATCCTGCTCATTATGGGGTTAGTCCCAACAAAGGTGACCTCCCAAAAAGTCCCCAAAATGTGGTTTTGCAGGACTGGTGATCTTCTGGTAAGAGCTGGAATGCTGGCTATACTATATATAATTTCTTCGCTCATGACCTTGCTTTATGTACATTGTTTTATTTGGTTGTATAGAATGTTTTAATTGCTGGGTTTGGTTGTATACCATCCAGAATCACGTCATGTGAGTTCAGAAGCCATAGATATTTGGGAAAAAATAATTCAATCAGCAATATAGCAATAGAACTTAGACTTACATAATGCTCCATAGTGCTTTACAGCACTCTCTGAGTAGTTTATGTTGCATATTGCACCCAACAATCTGGTTTCTCATTTTACTGACCTCAGGAGAATGGAAGGTTAAGTAAGTCTCAAGCCCAATCAGGTTCGAGCTCCAGGATAAGATAAGATAAGATAAGATAAGATAAGATAAGATAAGATAAGATAAGATAAGATAAGATAAGATAAGATAAGATAAGATAAGATAAGATAAGATAAGATAAGATAAGATAAGATAAGATATGATAAGATGATAAGATGATAAGATGATAAGATAAACTTTACTGTCATTTTTTTTTACTGTGGGCACAACGGCACACATCAAAAATGTAATTTAGTTCCAAAGTTAGCCTGCAATACTGCATTCTAACCACTGCACCACCAGGATTGTTATATTTTAATCAGAGAACAAGATACAAAATGGAAATCTGTTTTAATGGTTTGTTACTTCATTCAAGACACTCTGTGCCTTTAAAAACCAAGTTACTTTGGTGGTGAGACTGCAATCTTATGTCCATTTAAGAAATTTAAATTCATCTGCAAAAGGAAAGTCAGTTTTATTAAAGCCAAGCTTTCACTAAACACCAAGAACACTTCACCTGCTTCCAAAACAGAAATGATACAGCAATTACAAAGACCATTTTTCAATATTCTGCCAGTAAAAATGACTTGTTAGGCCAAATGAATGATTGTAGCCTAAACTGTTTCAGCTGTTCACAGGATGGAAATCCACATGATTTAAAAGAAGGTGCTGTCAACTGTAGAGAATAAATAACAGAAGCAAAGAAAGAACATAATTGAAAGAAACAAATACATCTATAACCTGCTTACCATCTTCTCTTAGAATACAAAATTTTTGCATTCAGTTTATATATGGCAATTGTTTCAGCTTTTACCAATTTTCTGGAATTGAAATTTAAGTGAAACTTGCTCAGACAGAAATGTAATATTAGCTAGTTATCTTAAATTTGTATGTAATCTTCCTTAATACTATATGTTTTGATAATATTTAGACATCCCATCACTTGTCTCTGAAAATGGTTTGAATTAGATTTCTCCCCATCAATTTCAAACAGGTTAAAACAAGGGAAGTTTCCCAAAGAAATACTTGGTGTAGTTTCAAAGAATTGAGAGACCATTCAAAATGGATAATTCAGTAAATGGGAACAATTTTGACTCAAGATACTCTTTATCCTGGCCTCTGCCTTTTTTTTTAATGTACTTCTTTCTCCCGTCTTAACATCCAAATTTTAAGCAGCAATCTTCCTTTTGCTTTGTTATTCTGTAACACAACAGTTCATAATGTTGCTATACAATATGACATTTGGCACTTTCCTATCATATCTCACAGGATTTTAGATATGAATTCCAATATCTCAAGAAACTATATTGGCCATTTGGAATAAAAATTGAAATATTTTTACTTGTTTAATTTGGAGTGCAATAAACCTACCTTAAAACTCACAAACTGTTGAATGCCACCATCCTGCCTGATGTGGTAGTCCTAACTACTAACAGTCCTAACTACTAACCTTTGCACTCCAAATGTGCTGCCATAGCTGCTGTTGCTGTTATGGAAGTATAATTTCTCAGAAATCTATCTTAGCTATTGCATCTAAGTTTCAAGCCTTGAATACATGAGAAGCTGGCAGTTCCAAAGAAATTGTTTGTAGTGCCTCATATATCATGATCTTCAAAGATTCTGGTGATTACTCATACTGCTATAGATTGGCTTTTTAAACTTGAAACAACCACTTTCAAAATGAATTACATCACACAATGTATTCCTAACCTTTGGCATGTATATCCTGTTGCAAGGTCAGAGTGGTTCTGGAAAGATTAAAATAAATGTAAAATGCTGATTCTCCCATCCCCATCACTACCATGCCACAGGTTGCTTTTATTTTATTTATTTTTTTTAAAAAAAACCATTCACTGAATGGCATATTTTCTGGGCTGGACAGCCAATAAACTACCATTTCTAATATGCAGTTTTCAAGTCTGCCCATACTTAGTGATATGCTGATTCCATCCTATAGATAGCTTTCAAGAAATTCAGGTATAGCAACGACAATGAGAGTTGAATCCCATAAATCAGCTAAAGGTGTGAGACCAAAAAGGACAAATTAATGTGCTGCAGAGGCTTTCTCTCTCTCATCATCTGCTCACCAGCTCCTCAGATAACAGAGAAAGGACTCTAGCTATTCCTAAGGAGGTCAACAAGAATTGAGTTTCTGCCAAGCTGATGTTATGATGACATTGTACATGATGTCATCTCAATGGATAAAAAATTTCTAAATAAAAAGCAGATTAAAATTTCCAGGTCTCTCAACCATTTCTGGTAAGTAAAACGTAAATATAAAAATATAAGGTAAAAATAAGAAGAGAAAGGTGTGATTGATATGTTTGCCCCCTTGAGTTATTTGTAAAAATAGTATAGGTGAGATACCAACAAACAAACAAAAATAAGTGGAAGAAATTTGCTAGGAACATGCACACTTGACTATGGTGTATGCCAGACAAGTCAAACTCGGGATGTCACATGACATTGTGTGACTTATCGGGGTTTTTTACCCATTGCTGGCAATGGGGTGGGAGTGGTTTCCTTGTGACGCATCCGGCCCATGGGCTGGCAGTTTGACACCCTTGGTGTTGCAAAGTGAAAAAAGATAGTAATACATTTAACTAAACTATATCAGGTACCAGCGCTCAGCACAGTTCAAAACTTACTAAGAATTATCTTAAGTTTAATAAATGGATTTTTTGAACAAAAACATTTTTTTCTCAGCATAAGTGGAAGTCTAAATAAAAGTTAGGTACTTAATAATTAGAAAATGTATGCTGTATTTGTATAATGTCCAAAGTATGTCTTCTGAATCCTTGTCAAACCATTTATTATTCTGATGTAGAGGACACAGGGAATGGTGTGGGAGTACAGAAGAAAAAAAACACTACCAGTGAAAAACAGATAAAAGCAGCTTGAATCCAGGTCAAGAAAATAACATGAATAGACATTACAGACAAGCTTCTCACCAGTTTGAACAAAATAAAAGTGGGAGAATGTATTATAGCTGACTGATACCTATCAGATATAGCCCAGTATATTAGTGAGTTTCCCTCACTAAGCAGAGGCTGGACAATTAAACCTACCTAAATCAAATATTGCTACTAAAAGATTATTATCACAATCTAGATATGAAATCTACAAAGACTAAATCAACAGAAATGCATTTACTGTAATATGATACGAAGAAAATCAAAATTGTAAAATTTTTCATAGCATGAAGGGCTAAAGATCACATAACGTAGAATACCAAATGTTTTTTTTTAAAAAAACATTTTATTTTTTAAATAAAAGTTATCAATTAGGCTCTCAACTCTGTTAATCTTGTTCAATCATACACTGTATTTCTAAGAATTAGAATTCCTGAAATGTTTCATACCTCATTTAATTGGTATGTGAATACAGAGGGTGGGGGGGAGAGCCAGAAATCATTAATGCTTAAATGCTAAGCAACTGTTGCTTGTTGAGTCCCATTCAGATTCTTCTTTGCCGCTTATGTTAAAAAGACTCTGTACTTCAAAGCCAGCCTTCTCAGAGCAATTATTAGGAATAAGAAAATAGTAGGAGCTCCATTAAAGTATACTACATCAGGGGGGAAAAATTGAGTTTCAAGAAAACATGATAAAACATTCAGCCCTTGACTAATTCAGTTTTATAAATTACTGGGTGGGATTCATATCAGCACATTAAAGCAGAAATTTACATGCAGCCTTTCAGATTATTTCTACAATCACAAGACGGGAAAAAATGGGAAAGCTCCCTGGGGTCAATTTCAGTTGACTTAAAATAAGCAGAGGAACTAAGGAGAAGGAGGAGAAGGCAAGGCTTATTTCTGATCCAATTTAATTGATTCAGTGGTTAATATACCCATTTGTTTTGTCTTCATTGCTGAAGACATAAGAAAGGTACCTACAGCAAACCACCTTTTTCAAACTATAAGAAAGGTAATAACAAACTACAACAATATTTACTTTTTAAAAAAAGAATGTAAGTATACAATTGGTTATTTTTTCACATAAATGTGCAACTTTTGTTTAACTCTAGCATTAGTCTGCAAAATCTAATAAACAGGAAATGCAATTCAAATCTGAAAAAATCAAGGAAATCCAGACATCTATATATTTACAGGATTTAACAAATCCAAATAAATATAATGTAATATTAAATATAAACATAAATCTAACATCTATATTTTTATGGAATCTAACTAATTTTGGAGTAATGGTGGACTGCCCAATGAAAGTATCAATCCAGCATGCAAGTCATTATGTAGTATCCAGTAAAAGTGATAGGCTTGTAGCTTGAATCATTAAGAATAGAACTGAAAATAGATCTCTCCATATAACAATTACTTTATACAAATCTATGGTGAGACCACATTTCAACTATTATGAAGTTTAAAAATGATCTCACATATCTAAAAAAAGTTATAAAAGACAATTGGAAGATCTCCCCATTCTTCCCCAAAAGAAAGCTTATTGTAATTGGAGCTCTTTGCATTGAAAGAAAGAAGAGATTTGATAGAGGTATGTAATACTGTTTAGTGGTTAAAAGAAATTATTTCACAGTGTTCAAACTCGTCTGCTGAAAATAACTACAGGGTGATTTTGTGACCAACAGAAAGAAATACTTTTGTTCTGTACCAGCCTACTACTGGCCCTGCAGAAAAGGCAGGGACAACCCCTTTTACAAAATGGCAAGAGGCTGGAACTAAGCCTGCCAAATTTATTAACATAAAACAGAGCAAAGAGAGCAAACACGAACCATGAAACAGGAGCTATTCAAACGGTTGCCTTCAGCAAACCAGCCTTCCCACACATTCCCCTTTTAAACAGTTCAGGGCGTGGCTTCTCTCTGCCTCCTGCCGAGGTGCCCCATTGCCTTCCTCTGTTTACTCCTGATTGACTGCCTCCTGCGTCGGGCATCCTTGAACAGGGCCAGCTGTGGGTCATCTTCATCCACGCTGTCAGGCTCACACAGCTGGGTCTGCGCCGTGACCAGATGGGAGGGGCCTAGCTGAGGGCTCTTTGGAGCCTCAATACTATCCTGAGCAAGGTCTCCAACACCCCCCTCCCCCTCCTCTGAATCATCCGACCCAACTGCCGAACCCACAGGCTGACCCTGAATCACAACAACTTTCTTACAAAATGCAAAGCTAAAAACAGTAGAATTCACTGCTAGCAATTGTGGTAGAGGAAGACAACAGGGATGGTATTAAAATATGACAGGACATATTTAATAATTCCAGTGGCTTCTAACACCTCTTGAATCTTTTATGCACAGTTTGCTGGGAAGTTACTGGAGAGAAGAACTATCATTTTCCATGCTATTTGCAAGTTTCCCAAAACTGTAAATCTACTATTGTCTTGGCCATGAAATCTAGCTGGGTAAGTTTGGGCCAGTCACACTCTCTCAGCCTAACTCACCTCACAGGGTTGTTGTCGTTGTCTGGAAAATAGGAGGAGGAATGAGCATTAGATATGTTTTCTGCCTTGATTTATTTATAAAGCTCAAAAAGGCAGAATGAAAAAAAAACAAAGAATAAATGCATTTTGGACATGATGTGAAACACGGAGCTGAACTAGAGGAGCAAAATACTTAATTTCACATGGCTCTTCTTATGTTATGAATGCAAAGCCGCAGCTATCTCTCTTTCCTTCAATTCTCTTCCCCTTTCCAATTTATCTAGTTTTTTTTTTCCTGGAGCTGGAGGGATTTCTCTCCCATTTGAAGGGATAGCATGGAAGCAAGCTTAGGAAAAATAATTTTTCAAATGGCTGCTACTGATATGAATAGCCCTTTAGAAAATCATACCACCCATGTATAGTTGTACCTGCACAATATAATGGCTGGTAACACAGATTGATCTTCTTTCAATCACACTTTTTGGGGGGCCTAGATAAAGTGATGAGGCAGAGCTTTTATGGTTAGGGAATAAAAAGAATTAAAGCATTGCATTATTCTTCACTTCAAAATGACAATTTACCTCAACTTACAACGACTCATTTAATAATCATTCAAAGCTATAATGAACTGAAAAATTGACTTATAACTGGTTGTTACATGACCTTTGCTATGTCCCTTTGGTCACATAATCCATATTTTGTGTTTAGCAAGAGGCATGTATTTATAATTTGCAACCTACCGAGAGAGCTTTCAACAAGTAAAGTCAATAAAGGATTCATTTGGATTCATTTAACAGCCAGATGATTCACTTAACAACCGTGGGAAAAAAAGGTTACAAAATAGGGCACTACTCACTTAATAATCCCATAACTTGGTGATGAAACTTCTGGTTCCTATTGTGAAGGGTAACTCAAGAACTATCCACATACTGTATATATCTCACATTTGATATAAACTTCATCAGGACTGAATTTTCACATCATTGAGCTGAATCTTCCTAATTTAATTCAAAGGATTTTTAAACAGATCTTGGATGTTCACTATAGCTATGATCAGAGATAGAAGACAGAAAATGAGTTAGTTATACCGGGCCTTGAGCTGCTTGGAACTGGACTGCGGAAGTGGCAGACAAGGGGGTACATGTACGCATGCTACATTTCCATGTGGCAGACATGCATGTCCACTGCTCATGCAAATAGAGCTGTGCACATGTGCATGATCTCAGGCTGCCCACGCATAACCATCCTCCCCTTCCCATCCCCTGGCTAGTCTGCAAAGTAAGAAAGGTTGGAGAACTCTGAGGTATACCATGGATCAAATTGCAGCACTGTATGTTTTCATAACAATCAAACAATGAATCACTGCAGGATAATCAGGATAATTCAACTCTTTTACAGTAAAATTCCCTTGCAGTTTTACTACATAATCTTTGTAAACTAGATGATCCTCCTGGACAAACATTTGAAATCTGGTGCCCTTGCTATGTGTTGGAATATAATTCCCAAGACAACTGGTGACCACCAGGTTTAAGGCTTTTCTACTAGGTACATTAATACCTGCAAGATTTTTCATATTCCAAATGAAAACATTTAGGAACATAGCCTTTGATTTTATGATGGATTTATGATAGTAGATGGAACACAAGCCAAGTGAAGAATAGCTTCTGCATGTGTTGCTTAAATGTAAGCCAACATGCTTGCAAGAACTAAGAGTTATATTACTTAACTAAGAAAGGCATTGTTCTCACTCAGCACCATAAAACATTAAAAAAATAAAACTGTAAAGGTACTCCTGTCCTAAGTTACAGCTTAAATAAAAGAGAAATATACCTATGTGGCAAGAGAACGAGCGTCTCTTTTTCAATATAGAGAACACAAGGGCAAGCAGTTCTTACCCACAGGGGTAGGAATGAGGGACAGAGGGAAAAGTAGATAAGGAAATTGTAGATGGGAACAAAAAGAAAATAAGAAAATAAATGCAAAATTGATCTGTAAAAATTGCTAACATTTCATAGCTCCCAAGCTGAAGGGAGCAACACTGCTCGGTAAGCACAAATTTCGAAGTGACTTAAAGAAAACAACAAGGAGGAAAAGGTTCATAATAATAAACATTTCCATCCTGAAACCTAGAATCAGTCTGGAAATCATTAAACAAAGAGACATTGAATGTATGCACTTGATTTATGCAGAAATGAAATTTCAAGAATCAAGGTGACCCTCATACAAATAACAAAGCATATATTCACAAAATATGAGTTAAGACCCAGAGGATTGGAATACTAAATAGAAGCAAAGTATTATGATCATATCCATCTAAAATACTTTCTTCAGAAAAATAGATATTGGAAAATGAAAGCTCTAACTTCAGTGATTTCCCCCCTTCTTTAAGGATCCCAATCTTAGCATGAATTTTGGAGACAATCATTTCAACCTTCATAGATTTTACTCTATTTTTTGATCCTAGTATAATCTAAAGCAGGGGTCTCCAATGCCTGGGCTGCTGGGGCTGTGAGCTGTTTGGAACCAGGCCACAGAAGCAGATGGTAAGCACATGCATGCATCCCTACTTGCATGAACAGTGGGTGAGCACATGCACGTGCATATTGGCTGCTCCCATGGAACCATCCACTACCACCACCACCACTGGTCCACAAAGCCAGAAAGATTGATAAACTCTTTTCTAAACCCTCTTGAATCCATGAAAGTGTCACTTCTGCTACATTAAGTAATAGAAAGCAGAGTAATCCAGAATATCCAGATTCAGAAATCATGGTTCCTAATATTAATGAAATTTCTTGAAAATTGCAATTGCTAATGAAATATAAGAAAAGCCCCAGAGATTAGGTAGTTTTTGGAAACAACTTCTGTGATAATCCAAACTCTGCTTGCTGTAATAGGCTTAGTACAAAATACAGGTAGTCCTTGATTTATGACCACAATTGAGCCCAATTTTTTGGTTGCTAAGTGAAACATTTGTTAAGTGAATTTTGACCCATTTTATGACCTTTCTTGACACAGTTGTTAAGTGAATCACTGCAGTTGTTATCTGGCTAACTAATATGGCTTCCCCATTGACGTTCCTGTTACAAGTTACAAAAGCTGATTACATGACTCCAAAACACTGCAACTGTCACAAATATGAGTCAGTTGCCAAGTGTTTGAATTTTGATCACTTGACCATGGGGATGCTGCAATGGTCATAAGTCACTTTTTCAGTGCTATTGTAACTTTGAACAGTTGTGAGTCAAGGACTAGCTGTATATGCACAAATACTTCAGCATATGTAAGATACTAATACCCTAAAACGTCTTACTAAGTTCATCTAATACTTAAGATGAATCATTAAGTATTGCAACAGATTAATTTCTTATGCACAGACCTTGTTTATCACTCCAGTCTAATGCCTGTGTTAGACACTTGCAGAAATGCAAGCAACAGCAACAAAATGCTTGCTGGGATCAATAAATAATTATTTAGCACAAACCTCACAACCAGTAGACCCAGAATGACCAAAGGTTAGAAAAACCAAATATAATTTTAAACATTGGAGGTTTATTAGCAACCAGATATTAATAGCCAGGTTTAGAGTGCTTAGTCAATATTAACACAATTCAAGGAATACCAGGTATAGAAGACTAAACACAACCTGACCTCAGGATTGCATTATATAAGTTTAAACTATAGCTTATATTTTGGAGGAAGTGAGTCTTATATTCCAACTACAGTTTTTGCTTATTCTCTTAGTATTGTACTGTTTCCCTTCAGTGTTTAATTTGGATTGAACTTTTCTCTTGCCAAAAAACTTAACTGTGACAGCTGATGAGCTCCTGATTTCACCTAGCTGAATAACTTTTGCATCTGGAAGGAAGGAAAGAGGGAAAGAAGCACAAGCACTTTAAAAAAAAATAAAAGCTAAAAATTTGATTCACTTTTGCTTTTTGTGTTCATTGGAATCCTAATATATTTTTATATTTATATATTTATGTTTTTCAATAATTAAAATGTATTATTTGTGAAAACTTTTGCCCATGGGTTGGATGCAAATATAGTCAGTCAGCCAGTTACTGAAATCAATCAGAAATAAGTTCCACCAAAGATTACCAGCTGAAGTCCAACTGACTTAAAAAGCCCCTGGTTAAATATTGATCCAACCTCTTTTTAGGTTGCATTAATATGCTAATTATATAGCATTTAGACATATATATCACTTCACAGTGCTTTACAGCCCTCTCTTACAAAGTCAGGATGTTGGCCCCAACAATTTGGGTCCTTATTTTACCAACCTCGGAAGGATGAATTATTTTATATAATTATATGCAGAACATCTTGAATAAATGCCTAATAAATTACAAGTTCTGATTTTCCTATTGTAAGTGAAAGGAACAGCTGCTTTTCAATTCCAACTTGAGACCATCCTAAGATCCATTATATCAGCCATAACCAAATTTCAAATCAGATAAAAACATGCTCTTGTTATATAAGACAGCAGTATAAAGTATTAACATTGCATTGGATTGTGCACATCTCTAGTTTTGCTACTTGTATATACATACATAGAAATACATGCAAATAGTTTCTATTCTATCCCTTTTTAACTGAACCATTTTTAAAATCATTTACTGACTTAATGAATCTGGCTTCCTCATTGACTTTGCTTGTCAGGTCATAAAAGATGATCACATGATCTCAGGACACTGCAAACTTCATAAATATGAACCAGTTCCCAAGCATCTGAATGTTGGTCATGCGATCATGGGGATGTTGCAATGGTTATAAGTATGAAGAGTCATAAGTCACTTTTTAAGTACCGTTGTAAGTTTGAACAATCATTAAACCTTCTTAAGGGTATTTGGGGCATACAATAACTGGGCTTCATTTATAAACCTTTGCAGTCTCCATGGTCACATGACTGTGTTTTAGAGCAGTTTTGCCAGAAATTTGCACTTATTTCCAGGTTTTGACAAAACTGCACCCAAAGCAAAGCACCAATTTGCTTAATGACTGCAGCAGTTGCTTTATGACTACAGCATTTGCTTATTGACTACTACAAAAGAGTTGTAAAATCGGGCTCCATTACAGTCAAAACTTGACAACTACCTGTATGCAATATCATTTGGTACATATCATTTGATGCTCTTTCTCCCTCAATACCAAAGCTTGCAATCCAGAAAAGAGTACAGAAGAGTACATGGGCACCTTGCTTTTCTATTTCTTCTAAATCCATGTATGTTATTCCTACAATGGGAAACTGTCAAGATAATGTGTGAACTTTCTTTTTTTTTTCATCCTCCAAGAAAATTCCTAGCAACATACAGATGTCTTAACTCATTGTGAAAGAGCAACAAGGCCTCTTCACCATAGCTTTCCGTTTCAGAACCAATATCATTTTACAGCATGACTCAACAGGCTTGGCTTTTTCATTACAGAAGAATGTTATTAGATTTGTAAAATATAATTCCTACACCTGTTAGATTGCTGAGTATTAAAGTCTGACGAGTTTATTAGACACCTCTTGATTATCCAAATGAAAACTCTTATATATCCCATATTCAAGACAGAGAGAGAAAGAAGAAGAAAAAAATCTTTGGTTGCCTTTGGCAAATTTTCACATGTAAAATGTAAAGCAATATTTGAACCTTCTCCTTTAAGCATACTTTCAATCAAATCGTAAGTTATTTTATTTAAAAGCAGCCATGCCTTCTAAAGTCAAACCCCAATTAATTACACTGCTTTTCCAAATGTAAGTACTAACCATGTCTAATCAAATGAACAGCATATGCTTAGTTTATGTTATGACAGAGCCATTACTTATGTCGATAAACTGCGTACACTTCCCACAGCTGTAATAAAGGACAGGAAAATACTCTAATTAAAGGATACTGAAGACTGTGAAAGGGGGAGGGAAAAGCAATATACTGTTCACATGAGGGTATATAATAGGGTTATTAAAACAGGGACTTCATTGCTATCTTTTCCATGGCATCCTCTTTATTGTGTTTCACAACTTAGCAATGTTTGTAAAGCACCATGACAAGCTGGATGTTTGTTTTTATTTATAAAGACATGTGCTCTTAATATACTTCCTTCAAATAAATGCTTGCTAACAGGGGTTTATGGGTCTCTCCTTTTTTAACCCAAGCAAATGTTTGAGAAGCCAAGACTACTTTGTTTGTCAAACATTTGCTGTTCAAGATTCTAAACACAAAAAACTCTCTCAAATTAGGCTGCTTTTGGTCTTGATATTTCCATCCTTTTCTTGTATTATTCTGATTAACCTGTATTTTATTAATATTATCTCTATATGAAAGTTGTATTTATATCTTTGCATAAACACTTTCTGGGCTCCTCTGAGTTACGGGCTATTTTATTTTAACCTGTAGGTATTTGTGTATTAATACTGCATTGATTAGAGTCCCCTCTAGTATTCTCAATGAAAAAAGGCACAATCTAGAAAGGGGATAGGTAGCTTTTATCTGCTTTCCAAAGCCCTTTATAAGTAATCAGTTCAAACTTTCTTACTAAGTTAGTTATTCCTTCACTGCAGCCAAATAGAAAGAGGTACTCAAGAAAAAAAAAAGGAAAGCCAACCAAAAGACTGTGTGACAAGCAAAGAATGGTAAAATGAAATCTTGCTTTTGCTGCTGAGGAAGATTCAGCCATGGCATATCTACTGACTTGAATAAACAAGGAATCAAGGGTACATAGATCAAAATCAATCCAAGGTGTATCTTAAGTGCCACAAGGAAGTGAAGCCAAAGTATATGGGTCTTGGTTTGTCATATATCTTGTAACAGTGAGAGGGCAGTTTTGGTTACGCTGTGTTCACCTCAGAAACAAGGTCACTTTTTTAAAAAATAAGATAAAAAATAAATTTCCAAAAGGATTAGAGATCAATACTGTCTATATATAGAGAAGGGGGAGTAGGGAGCAGCCATTTGTTTTAATAGTGGTAGTGTGCCAGTTGTGGATTAGATCAATAGTGAGGCTATCAAGGTCTTTGTATCCTTCAGAGGTAGGAGTTACATTTTTTTAAAAGAAAAAAATGAATCTCCATAGTCTTCAGAAAATAATGCATCAAGACCTATTTATTAAAAACAAAATGCATACTTTAAATTGCTACAACTACCACAGATTAGGGCATTAATAGGTCGATCATTGTGGCCAACTCTCTTTAATTTATATACATACATACATACATACATACATACATACATACATACATACATACAGAATGGGAACTTAAATTTTCATAAATTTAAATAGCTTCAAAATCTTCCACTTCCAGTGAAAAAAGATTAACAACAAACTCACTCACTAGAGGAAAGATAAATCTTCCATCTACATACAAGCTAATGCTTGGGGCTAACCACAAAATGAAATTATAGAGGTAAGGGGGAACAAAGAATCAAGTATATTATTCAAATTATTTCACTCACTTTAAGTGAAAGGAAAATCAACAAGGATCTGACATTTGAACAAAAATGTAATATATAGAAATATTTATTAGTGGGTAAGATATAGTGAATGAGCACACTATTTTGACAGCCTTGTGGTTAGCTTTCAGCATAGTTACAGAGCAAGATAAAACATTATGTTTAATACATTGGACCATTTTAAATTGAAACAGGTTAAATAAATGATGTTCCTTGAAACCCTGGAGAACCAGGTAATATAGACAAAAATGGACTTGATCAGGTTTTCTAAACTTGGACATTCTCCAAATATTTGAACTTTTTATACAGTACAGGTAGGCCTTGAAAATTTATATTGCTAAGTGAGACATTTATTAAGTGAATTTTGCCCTGTTTCTTACCATAGTTAAATGAATCACTGCAACTGTTAAGTTAGTAATATGTTTGTTAAGTGAATCCGGCTTCCCCATTGACTTTGCTTGTCAGAAGGTCACAAAAAATTATCAGTGATGATGGGACAGTGCAACCATCATAAATATGAGTCTGTTACCAAGCATCTTAATTTTGATCATGTGCCCAGGGAGATGCTGCAAAGATTGTAAGTGTGAAAAATGATTATAAGTCATTTTTTCAGTTTAACTTTGAACAGTCATTTAATGAAGTGTTGTAAGTTGAAGACTATCTGTATGTATTTTAATTTCCAAAATTCAGTAACCATAGGAAACCAGACAAATAATCAAGGTCAACTCCTTGGGGCTGCATTGGCCTATCAATGTAGTCCTTTTTGACAATTCAGTGGTAATTTACCATTGCCGTCTTTTTTTACAATGTTGTTTATTAATGTCAGTCTAGCCTACATTTCTATGATTAAATAGGCAATTGGCCCAAACAGAGAAATGATGGATCCATGAGAAGTCTGAGAAGTTGCAAGGACTTGCTTCAGGACTTATTAAACTCATACAAATTTGGTAAATAAAATGATGATGATAATGATAACAACAACAATAACAACAACTATGGAAGTCTAAAACACTCTGCAGATAACATAAAATACTTGGGGGAGGGGGGACTAACATGCCAATTTTAAAACTTTACTATTGTGTGATCTACTAAATGGCAGCTTTCTATCTTCCTATATATACTTTTGTGATACTCAGTTATTGGAAAAATGGTTTATCCCACATTATACATAAGTAGGAAGTATTTACTTTCAGTTGTTCTTTCAAAATAGCCAAAAGAAGGAATACATTTTATGGCATGTTGCCATATATGGATTTCAGAGTTTTTCCAGGTCTATATGGAGATGTCTAGAATTAATATGGATACTTCTTCATGCTCTGACTTCATGTAATGTTATCCTCTATCACTGAAATGCAAGTCAAAGTGGATTCAGGTTCAGAACATCAGAAATTGCTACAAAGCTTAATATGCTAAATAGAAAAGAGCAAAAGTTGAATATATGTCAATAATTCTCCACATCCTCTGCAAATGGCAGTAATGAGATCACAGCAGATGCACATATACAATCTGCAACTCTAAAGATAATTCCAGAAAGAGAAATGACTTAGACTTGCCAGAAATGAATGCAAAGATATTATGCCCTTAGAAACTATTTACATGATCAGATAGCCCTTTGATTTCTTCTGCATTAGTGTTCTTAGAATATCTTTACCTAGAGAAATGTATATTTTATTTCTGAGTTATATCAGGAAGAATGACACAAAAAAAGCTTCTGGTGGAAAATGCATGTAGTTCCATCCTTATCTGTCTTTCTAGCTACCCTGCACTGGATATATACATTCCATTTTTATACAGAGGGACCGTGTGCAAGCACCCTGGAATGCTGCACTGTTCTGCCAACTTGGAAATCTATATAGTATTCTGTTAGTCCCAAAAAACATACTTAGGAAAAGTGTTGGAAGTCTCCCTGAGTATTGGTATAAGCACACACACAGTCATTAATAAATACAATTTCTACACATCCTTGCTAATGTTTGTAAACTCTACTGCTACAAAAATCTTGTATGTATGTATGTATGTAGATAGGTGTTTTCCTTAATGTTTAAAAGTCTTTAAAGTCAGCACCAGGCATATTGCAATATTAGAGATGGCACTGAAAATCAAGAATCTATCGTTGAAAAGATCTACTTTCAAGTAGCCACTCACTGTATTTTCAGGAAGGCACCCCTGTTAATAATGATTTCAGTATAAATAGGAACAAATGAAAAGAGATGTTCCCTCATGTGTTTTAATTTCAAACCATGAAAAAACTTTAGAAGTTAATAAGGTAAAGGTAAATGTTTTCGCTGTTCAGTCATGTCTGACTATAGGGAGCAATGCCAATCTCCATTTCTTCGTCAAAGGAGCCAGCATTGTCCGAAGACAATGATCATGTGGCCAGCATGACTATATACTGAGGAGCATAGAATGCTATTACTTTCCCACCTAAGTGCTACCCATTTATCTACTCACATTTGCACGCTAGGTGGGCAGAAGCTAGGGTAAGGAAGGGAGCTCACCCCATCATGTGGCGCTTGGGTCTCAAACCTGAGCTGTAAGCTTTTGAGTTGACCCATTATACCCTCTCTTATAGGTTAATATCAGCATCTTTTATTGGGTCTGGAAATGATAACAAGAGCCAACCAAAGTGCAAAAGTGGAGTCTTAGGTTAAGTGGCTTCTAGTTCTTGTCAGGGCTCCTGCTGCATTATTTCTAACAAAACTTTATTTATGTTTTGTGCTTCCAGACCACTTGCTTCCCTGAAGGAGGGACTCCAATTAGTAGGTGTCAAGGGCAATCATTTTACCTGGGTGTAGTCCCCAATCAACTCAATGGAAGTGCATATGTAAGATATACGCTAAGACACATTTAGCCTTGTCTCCTGTGTTTCTTTCCAGGTCTTAAATATATATCTTCAGGGAATTGTGTTCAACACTTTTTTCTGGGTTGTTGTTTTTTTTTTTTTTTTTTTAGAAAACAGGCCTGTTTTGTTAGGCCTTTCTGAAGGGTGTTTTTTATTGGGTGTTAATTGTTTGTTTTTTGTTGTCAGTTGCCTTCAACACCCCCTGGGAAGAAAGGATGAAAACAAATTGAATTAATAATAATAATGAGGAATAAGAGGAGAAATATAATCAAAAACAAAATCAGGATCAGAAGAAAAGTATTGTGCTTTTTAACTGACAAGAAAAAGGAACATCCCAAATGTAGAGGACAGTTTTCTTTGCGTTTTCATTACTCAGTTCTGGAAACCATTATTGTGCAATGCCTACAAAAAAAGAAGGCCCTTTGTTTTCTTCCTGATTTACTTTTTCTTTGGTTGTTTATATGTTCGGTTCTTTAATTTCCTGGCATAAAGAGATTATACAATCACTGTAACATTCATCTGAATATGAAAGACAGCCATCACAGACGACAAACAAATCTTTCATATTACACAGTAATAGTGTATAACAAATGTAAGTCTCACAATTGAGTGTCAAGATATTTGTCAAAAGGAGCTACTGTTATACAATCCATGCTTTTGACTGTATTTATTAAAAATCAGAGCATGTAAGAACAAACCCATATACTTCCTTTGTAATGAAACAGAAAATCTTACTGGAGTACTTAAATAACTCCCAGAATTCTTGAGAGTAGCCATATCAGAATCTTCTTGCACATTTTAAGGCAAAGTATGAGGAGAAGGTAGTTTTTTTCATTACTATCTTGGTACAAAGGCTTCTTTTCAATGTTGCAGATTACCATATTTAAGAATAACTTCAGTGCAATTAAAAGTAAAATGACTTACTAGACATTCTCTATTCTTGGAATTTAAGGAAACTTGTGTAACCTCATTCTATGGTCTGTAATTAATCCAAATTAAGCTTAGCTGTTTTTCTCCTTCACCTAACAGTGTTGAAACTAGCCATCAAAACAGAATCAGAACTGGTTGGTAACCAATGAAAAGAAAATTGTCTAATCCATAACTTGTCTTCTTTCCCATTTTACCCTTTACCGTTGTTCATATGTGTATACACAAAATATGTGTAAGTATATATGTACCAAATATTCTTACAAACATTTCTAAATTTGTGCTTACACATATTTAAAACTTTCATTCCAAGCAATATTTTATTGCACAATCTTTGTAACTTTGTATCTATTGCTGAATTAATTTTCTAACAAACAGAAATATTCTGGCCCTTTAAAAGGAAAGAACAAGGAAAAATAAAATTGTTCAATTGTATTATGTAAATTGTGGTTAGAGATTTGAGTTGTAATGATAATCAGAAAATATCAAGCACATGATTTCAAAGGTGTTAGTGTGTATCTGAGAAACAATTTCAAAGATTAAACAGCAAAGTCCACTTGCTAAGGGAATAAAATATCTGGATTAAAATATCTCAAACCCTCTAAAATGGTTGATAAGATTTTAATTTTGTTTAAGTCTCTGTCTATACAGCCCAGCAGTTGCATATAGATCCATCTGCACATACGCAGAAGACTATTTATATGGACAGATAATCTTTAGCTACATCACTGCATTAATGTCTGAGGGGCTAAGGTTCAACTTAAGAAAACCTGATCACCTTTGACAGGATTTTACATAAAAAATATGTGGTCCTTCTATAAGAATCATTGAGTTATTTTTGTGTCAGTTGTAAAACGAAATGTTGGCAAAACTTTGCATTCCTCACTAGGATAGGTTTGATTATTTTAAACTGGTTTTGCGCTTAGCAGAAAAATCTGCTTAATTGAAGATATTCATTCCAAATGAATGAAATTCACATCAGTGGTCCATGTGTGAATCTTTTTTTTTAAATTCAGTCTTATAAACTCTAACAAAATCAATGAAGTGATAATGAAAGCATTTCATTTGCAAATATTCTTTGATAAAATCATGCATAAATTCTTTTTAAATATAATCAAGTTTAATCATGCTTTAAAGTCAAGATTATACATACTTCCTAACAACTTTATTTCACCTTTACTTATGTAATATTATTTTTTTTCCAACTCTATTATTAAAATTAGGTTTATTTATCACATTTAGAAACCACCCATCTTTCTCACTGAGGAACATTAATTAAAGTTATTTGAAAGGTTTTTTCAATTTATAATTTATGTAAGAAACTGAAAAAAGTTAATCTTATAACCTGTTTGAATAGGAAATGTTTGCCAAGGAACCTTATTTTAAGAAGAAAACCGTAGCAATCAATTGAAGCTTTCACGTAAATCACAGGAGAATATACTATGCCATAATTATGGATTTTTTTCAGTACTTAATGAAGAATATTAAAAGAGAGGAATTAAAATTATAGTGTGAAGAACATACAGAAGATCTGTATTAAATACCATGTTGTAATAACTCAAAAAGACCATTTGAAATTATGGGGATGGCTTTTTGAACAGAAGAAAAGAATGATGTATTCATTGTGATACTGGTGGAAAGGATTGTGCCTTGCCTTTTTTCCCGTAGGGCAATCGTGCCAGATAAAAATTTATTTTTTTTAAAAAAAGAATTCCAAAATCAGATAACATTATTAGTGCTACTACCACTTAATATTTAACTGAAGAAAATTATCTTACCAGATCTCCAAAAGATTATGCTCTCCGCCATGCTGATTCTTCCTTTCCCTAGCCAGTTTGATCTAGAGGTTTCAACTACCAGACTAAAAACCAGGGTGGTGAGAGTTCTAGTCCCACCTCAGGCATGAATGATCTTGGGCCACTCCCTCTCTCTCAGCCCAACCCACCTCACAGGGTTGTTGTGGGGAAAATGAGGAGGAGGAAGAAGTATTAGGTAGGTTTGCCGCCTTGAAATATTTATAAAAATAATAACAGCAGGATAAAGCAGGATGCACATACTTCTCAAAGGTATAGTGTGCTGTTTAAGTGCATTAATCAACAATATAATGTTTCCAGTGTTGGCAGTTTATGCCAAGCTCACTATATACCTGGATCAAAAATCCGAGAAACAAGTTCAATAATCATGAGCTCCAAGAACAAATATGGGAAGATCTGAATAGGTAACTGCCCATCATTTGAAGAATGCAAGAACAACCATGGTGCATTAAAGAGGCTCTATTAATTGACAGAAGATTTTCCCTGTTCTGAGTTTGGCAAGAACATGGAGCAATGGGAGAAAATTAATTATAAATTGCTGAATAAATACATAAATGTCTTGAAAAGCAGTGAGTGATAAGCCAATTCATTTATCCAATTTATGTACATGATGAACACCTATTATTATATAACAGCATTGCCCTTTGCTTTGCTCCCTTAAATTCATCATTTGAGGCTCTTGCAAATAATTAGCTATTGTCAAATAATGAGGTGGGTCAAATGAAGAGATATTAGTCAACCATAAAACCCTCCCATTAAGGTGTTCTTTGAAATAAACAGCACATAAATCTTACCATGAATCTGAGCACACTTTAAGGAGTGCTTTTTACAGGGAGATACTATTCTGTTTTAGCTAATATTTTCCATAAATCCACTTTCTATTTCTGGTTTAGTGTGATTTAAAATTAATCTGATAGTGTTTCTGAGTTTACTACTGAGAAATGACAACTTTATTGGCTCCTCTGTTTCCTGCTCTAAAAAAGTCCCATGGGAGGAGCTCTACTTTATGTTTTGCCTTTAAGTTTTGATTGAAATATAGGAAACTAAAGAGGCAACGAAGAGCAGGATGGATAATGAAAGACATTCACACAAATCTTTGGCCACTTTGTAAGGTAAATACATGAATGCCACACTCCACCTGAGAATGTAACTCCTATCTTCTTCTTCTTCTTTTGGTAGGGGAAAATCAAAAGCTATTTTCTTTCATAAAAATGAGAACAGTTATAAATGTTGGAGCAGCACTACATTCAGTATTTGTATTTGCAGCACAATAACTGAAATCCTATTTAAGAACCAATTATTAGTGTACACCCTTGCGACTAGGCTATCCTGCTAACACCAAGCAACTACAATCTTGAAAATACAATTGTTGGGTAACAGATTGTTTGACTCTCCTATATTCCCCGATTTTGCTTTGCCTCAAAGTTGCCTTTTATATATCCTACTCCCCTTTTTCATTTATTTATTTTTTGCCAATCAAAACAAAGAAACATTGATAGTGGCCCACTGGCTTGAAGAATTAAAATACAAAGTTAGCTGTAAATCCGGGCCAGAGATTACACACATTCTCAGAACATGTTAGGAACTACATTCTGAATCACTCATGGTAAGACAAAAGCTAACATATCGTAGACTATAAATAACAATTCATTAAATAGTTTTACTATTTATTATTTCTCGTGTCCTCTTAAAAACTGCACTGGGTAACTATTTTTGAAGGTGCTCTGATTGCACATCACTGGAACATCTAGCTAGAATGCTACTTCTAGTTAAACACTATAATAATAATAATAATAATAATAATAATAATAATAATAATAATAATAATAATAATAATAATATTTTAGATTCCAGTGCTGATAGGAGATAATAGAAAAAAAACATTAGGCTCTCAGATTGTGCTAATATATATATAAAAGAAAGGGTTAAAAGATATATATATATATATATATATATATATATATATATATATATATATATATATATATATATATATATATATATATATATAAAGGAAAGGGTTAAAAAGTGCTATACTTACAACTCTCAGCCTGGTAGTCTGGTACAAACTGCTCATCATTGTCAGGTACCTGAGCTGAAGATAAGGTAAGGGAGAAAATGAAAAGAAATAATTAGAAATTATTATGATTAGAAAAAAGAGCTACTAAGTGGAAAAGAATTATAACTCTTAGACTAGCCAAATCATGAAAAGAATAAAAATCAAAAATTTAAATGATTATGGGAATCAGCTGCATACGAACATGAACTGGGAAATTCTGCACTTGAGGTTGCATTAATCAGCACGGAACACAAACATCCCATATATTGGGCATACTTCACAAGAGCCAAGCATTTACTTCAATAAGTAAGGTGATGTATTAGTCACTAAATACCTTCATGCTAAAACTAGGTAGTGAACAGTTAACCCACATTAGATTTATGGTTTTAACTTGCCAGCATTTAGGAGGTAGAATTACATTTATGTAGTAATAAATTAAACTAATGTCATTAAGGCAAGCAACCAAGGGGTCAAATAGAATGCAGACTGAATCCCATTGAAGCTTTTCAGGCTTCTTCCTTTGAACTACTATAACATTTTAAGAGGAAAAATAGCAAGGAGAAAAATTGGGAAGACTAAAAAAGATAAATTTTCCCTTCAATTTTATGAAATTCTAGAACACATCTAAATCAGTGATATAAAACATTTCATACTCCTCACTCCAAAGTAGTTCTTTTTTTTCCTTTTTTTAAAAAAAGCATATTTGGAAATCTGTTTCCACACCTTTAAGATAGTTTTGTTGTTAAACATTCACAATTTGGAAAGGGGATTATAAGCTTCTTGAATGATATGTAATTGATAGAAGGATTCATCACTCATTCATTTATATAGACAAAATATATCCAAAAGACAGCATATAGTTACATAATATATTCACAATAAGTCTCTAAATTCTTGGCTACATTTAAAAGCTTATCTTTGTGCATGCTAGACTAGAGTTAAATCCTATTAAGCCCTGGGAAACTTATCTTCTAGCTAATGATCCTAGACATAGCTGTAGAAACCCTTCTCTAGAAATCCTTCTTGTTAATTTTATTAATTCAGCTAGAATTCACCTGAATGAAAGCATCACTGGGATGTCCAAATAGAATTCATGCATACATCTATAAATTACCTTATGCCAAGTAAGTTCATAAACTAATTTAGCTATAAGCTAACCGTATGTACTAGTACATATTAACAAATAAATATTTTTTTAAAAAACAAAATATTAACCACACTACCATATTTTCTTTTTTGATAGTTTCCTATTTATTTTCCCTATTTAAAGCTTATTGGACAATGGTAGCATTAAATGCTAAATCCACTACTGTTTTATCCAGGCTATCTAATTTAGAATCACTCTAGAAGTTAATGAAAAGTTATCCACATAAGGCAAAACTCCTGATGGGGAGTTATTTAGGGTTTTAATATTTATATATATTTCCTATTGTTTTTACTGTGGGCAATAATTTAATTCTTTTTTAACTTTTGTATTTTTGTAGTTTTATGATATGCCCTGTTCACTGCCCTGAGTCCTTCGGGAGAAGGGCGGTATAAAAATTTAATAAACCTAACCTAAACCTAAAATCTGAAAGAGAATGACTGAAGTATTTCTGAACTTGCAATCCAAAGAGCTTTAACTTAAGTGAAGAACCAGGGCTAAACTGATTTTCTTTACTTCCAGTATCTATATGTCTAGTAGGACAAAATGTTGTTTGGAAACAAGATTTGTCTAAAAGCATCTTGGCTAATAAACAATGTTAGTATTGTTGCTGGATTTAGGCCCAAATTTTCAGATCATATCAGAACCACAAATCCTTATTCATAATTCTGTTAATTGGACATCATTAATAGTATTCAGCTCAAAATATATTGACATATAGGCAACATCAACTATGCAACCCGTGAATTATTCTATTTCCATACACAGAGAGTGGACAACTGCTAATGTTTTCTCTTTTCATGGTGCAAAATATTATACTAGAGTAACAATTACCCTTAATTGTGAAAAAGATGGTTTCCACACTGCACCAACAGTTTATAAGAACCATTGGAACTGTAATCTGAACAAATGATAAGCTAAAGATACACTGCAGATTTGTCTTATTTATTCTCCCTTATTTGCATAGAAAGCTGTCCACTGTATTTCACATTTCTCCTTTTAAAATCTGCTGGAATTGCAGGTACACAATTAACCATTATTTCTTTATCATAATAAACAACAATGCTCTTAATATCCTCTAAGGAATTTAGCTTTCAGGAACTCTGCACATCTTCCTGACTTCACAGGAACTCTTTGGGTTAGATTTTATATGACTTTATCACATTAAAAGCTAGATTTTTCACATTAAGCTATAACATTTAACTCTTGTTCTCACTAATTCATAAGCTGAAAAGAAAATGAAAATTTACCAGCAGCACTCTACAAGTTGTTGCATTCAGATCAAAAAAAGAGGATTCTTTTTCTGCACTGCACTTTCAGCAATGCAAAATAAAGATCCTAGACTAATTGCTAAAATGCGTAAACATGTTTAAACTGTTGTAGGGAATTATTCACAATGATTAAACTTAACTTTTAGAATGTCACCTGTAACTTCAATCTCACTTTGCTGAAATAAGGACATTTAAAATACAAAGCAAAACAAAATTATGAGCCACATAATTGGGTAGAGAAGTTTTAAAGCATACACTCTTCAGCAATTATAACAACAATTTACCTGCCTTTTTTATAACTTGAGCAAGTACCATATTCTCAAATCGACCAATGGCATACTTATTGCTGTTCTTATAAATAAGAAAAGACAAAGTTTAAACTTTTGCGTCCAAGATGCAAACACTATATTAACACACCACCTGTTTAACAGCCACAGTATATGTCTTTTTTGTCCGTAATAGTGACAGCTGTAGCTGGTTTCCACAGAAATTTCCCAGTAAAGAAGAAAACTAGTATATCCTATTTTATAAAATGAAAGCAAAGTTATAGCATATGTTAAATGTAGGATTACATGCTAAGTCTTGTATATAGCAATTTATGAAATCTTGTCCAGTTTTAAATTAACATATTTGTTTTCTTCTGAAGTAAACAATCTATCCTGCACAAACACTCAATGGCTACAATTAAGTAGAAATAAAATGTTATTTAGTATTAAACACACACAATGGAAGAAAGATAACTACTAAATATTCAAGGTACAAAACCCAATAAGATTCAAATAGATAATCAGTCCATCATGATTTCTCTATTCTTCAAATAAAATAAAGAGCCATAGTTGATTAATGGTAAACTTATTAGGTACCTCACAATACTACCCTGCAAAGACATTTAGGTTTCCGCACTAAAGCTAGTCAATTAAGTATAACTATACCTTGAATACCCAAACAAAATAAATGACTTTGGAGTATGGTAACTGCAGGCAGTTTTAGATGCAAATCATTTCCTTTTCCTTGTCACTGCTACAATTCAGTGAGTTTTTCATAAAAGGAATAGTAGTTTTTAATATGGTGAGAGAGCAGGAGGTGGGAATTTAGACTCTTTTCAGATAGAATATTTAAATATCTACAAAGATCCCCTTTGTAGTAGCATTCTAATAGGTTACTTAAGACTAGGAAGAAACGTAAATAGAAGAGCTTTAAGGGATAAGAACAAGAGACCATATAATAATAATAATAATAATGGCATAATAATGGAAACAGCTTTATCAAGTTTATTCTGCCTTAATACACAAGGTGCCATTAATTGTCTCACTTTTGAGAAAGTAATTTCTGTACTTTGCTTTCGTTTCCTTCTTCTCCTGTCAACTTCTCAAATCTTCCTTGGGTGAAAGTAGAAGTAATGAAGTGTTGGTTAAAAACTCTACAGGGAGATTTTAGTTCCAAAAACCATTACTTTTCAACAACAACAAAATTCTGAGATTTTCTCAGAAATATGCTTTTTTGATTTAATGGCACTGACCCAGAGATACACAGGATCACAATCTAAGAAGATATTAACATTTTCAATATGCACCCAAATGCTTCAGATCATTTTTTTAATATTAAGAAGAAAAGGCAACATCTTTAAGATTTTGTGATTAAACTGAGCAAGAGCAGAATGGAACTGAAGGTAAATTTAGGGTGGTTTTTCCCCCAAACATTTCAAACTCTCTCCTCCTAAAAGTATATGGTGGGTGGGAGAGGAAAAGAAGACAGAAAAGTAGACAGCAAAAGAAGTTGAGTTGATATTTAATTAAAACCAGCTCTATCCATTGTAACAATGACCTGCAGCCAAACAAGGCAGAAGATGTATGAGTCATTCTCTTTGCTAGTGAATGAGACAGCTGATCTCTTAAACAATTATTCAAGAGAAGCAGTCAGAACTGGAGTTCTGCCTTCATTCACAAAAACAGAATCCAGCAAGAAACATGTGGCCTCAACTGCAATCTTTTCATGTCACACCCCCAATAGAAAAGGAGAGACAACGAAAGAGAGACAGAAGAATAAACTTGAACTTTTTATATAAACACACCAGTTCCACTGTTTTGTCTCAGGACACTACACAGACCCTATCAGGGAAACAAATACAATAAATGAGATATATATAAAAATACAAGATGGTCTAAAAATGGAAAAAGGAGATGCACAGAGTGAGAAAAGGGAAAATGCACAAGGCAAATTAGCCAAGCACTATTTTTTTAATCATTTCTACATAGAATGTGACATTTGTGGTAGCGTTACTTCTTGATACTCTGGCAATCCATAAGCCAAGTTGTCAAAGATTTTGAACATCAAAGAATTCTCCTTTGAAAAGAAAAAAAAAACCAGCTACACAAATTAAGAACAAGTACATTTCTCACAATTCTATACACAAGAAATTATTTACCAGCTAAGATATAAATTAAAGAAATGGTGCTTCTTCCAATTAATTTTCTAAAGTGAATCATACAGTAAGGACAACACTTTGCCTTTTAACTTATTAAAAAAGCACACTCTTTCCAAAATCTACACTTTCTGTTCAAATACTTTTAAGAGCTTTGAGATACAAAAGTAACTAATAAAATCTCAGATCCAAAACAGTTTTGTCAATACAGCCTGATCTTAACATTGCAGCCCTAGAAAGTAGATCTATGAAACAGATTATTACTTCTTTGATTATATAAAGTTTTTACACTATTTTATAATGAGCAAAAAAAAGTTCTTAGGATCTACATGCATTTAAAGATATCATGAATATGTCTTCCAAAAGCCTAACTTTATATATCTTTGGTGTCTTTAAGACATACACAGATCTCCCATCCATACTCCTTTAGAAGGTTTCATCTTACATATGCCTTCAAGTTATTATGTATTAGAGATAACCCTGGAACTTTTTCCCCAAATACCTCAGGGACTTTTACTATACCAACTTTTTATTTCTCATTAATTCTTCGTACTGAAAAAAATACATTTTAGTTCTTTATTTTAAGGGCATATTTAAACACTGTATAAAACATGAACAGTTCTTATAACTCTCTTGATTGTGAAGATGAGGATAAGGGAATTTTAAAAACTAGCATCCTGATTTATGGCACTTTAATATCATTTTCTCTCTTAATCAAAATAAAAAGGGGCAATTACAATTCATTTGAAAGGATAAAATAAAATAAAGCCAGAATAAACTATGCCAAGAACATGAAATTTTCACAAAGTTCAGTCACAAAATATGGCCATTACTTTCACTGGCACCAATATATTTTTTCAGAAATCATTTCTTGTATCACCCAAAGGAGAAAATGGACTTTTTTAAAAAAAATACCCTTCTTTTGATTAACAGATCATTCTTTCTAGATGACATTTTGTTAAATCAATACTAATATAACAGTTTTACTTCCTATAACATTTACATTACACTTATTTATCCATCATTTTTAATGTTTTGAATACAAACTTAAAACATTCTTATTTTTCAGCTTATTTTTCTTTCAAACCACAAACTGTTTCCATCATAACACAGCAGGCTTTCAGCACCACCAGTCTTTTCTCTCCCTTTTTTGTTACAGAATAAACAGCAGGAGCTTCCGATAATGAAAAATACATTAAGTTCATATTTGAGCTGATTATTTGAAGTCAGTTGTTAACTTCTATTCGTCAAGAGCAATTTAATGCAATAAAATTGCATTAAATTCAATAGGGGAGTCCCATCATGTGCTGGGCCAAAATGGCATCACTATGACATTGCATGCACAGGAATTAACAGGTTTAGCTGAAAGTCCCACTGATTTTGAATAAACTTTTATATGTATGCACAAAGGAAGTACTGCCGCCTGAATAACTCAGGCTTGTTAGATGATAGTAATGTTTTACTAAATTAGGAAATTATTAACAGCCGTTCAATTTTCTTTTTTTTTCTTTCTTTTTTTTTTTTTTTTTTTTTGCAAATGCTCAGATCCCAATGGTTTATTTTGTTTTATGCCTCAACACACTACCGGTAGCAGCAGCAGCAGTAGCAGTTTCCACTGAAGGAAAAACAAGTGTTTAAGTCTGTATCTCACAGAGAAAACAAGAAAGAAAGTTTGGTCAAGCATTCTGCTAGGTTCTTGTGCCACTAGATGCAAACCATTTTTGAATCTGACATCCTAGATCTGGCACACACATTACAGCAACCAAATTACAGCACACCACATTACAACAACCAAATCTGATTCTGTTCACCACAGAATTATTTTTCCATCTTCAATACATATGTAAATGCCATTGTTTCCAATGCCACTTTTGTGAAAAGAGAATAGACTGTTTATGATTACTCATTTTAAGCAACATCTTCCCCAGAAAAATAGGGATACTGATAAATGTGCAGTTGAAATACCTCAACTAACTTTTCCCCCCTCTTTTTCATGTTCCCATTTTTTTCCTACCTAAAAATTATTTCTCTAAAATGGGGATAGAAGGGGAAAAAAGGACAGAATCCTCTGATAACTAAAAAGTGATAATCCATAGTAATACAGTCAGATGCTACTCTACTACATTTTTTTAAAAAAAAGGAGTGGCAGAATTAAGAAAGTTAAAGTCACATTACGGGCTACAAAGCATTATGAAAGCTAACTATTTCACAGAGCTATAACTTTATAAGCAATCATGTGAACATAAATGGGCAAAATTTAATCAAGGAGTAAGCAAACTAGGCTGACTTCAAGACCAATTTTATAATTAATCTTGTGTGGATACTTACTACCTACAGAGCATCTCTTTTTTTTCCTCCTTGGAAAGTGCAAAACATAATTATGAAGTGATGAGTATGATTTGTAGTCTTAGGTTACAAAACTTTCCCTCAACTATTACATTTCACATGAACTCAGCTAGCTGTCATGTTTAGGATTTGATTCAACCAAGTTCTAAACTACACTGCTGGTCACTGGACACATTACTTAGATATGTTGGTAGAATGCTTTAGTTTAAACAGCATAAGTCTCTAAAGTATGATTTAAATTTTTCATCTGTTTAACTAATAATAGCACAAAGCATTCTCTGCATGCTAATTCAGAAGAGTGTCCTAGTGCTGTCAGTGAAACTTATTTCTAACTGAGTACAAGTCTATAGCCCAAATTCTTTATTTCCTTTTGTTTGTGTATGTGTGTGCATGCATACACACAGAGAAACATGATTAGCAAATGATATAAAATCCATTTTTGTTCATTCTTCCTTTACAGAAACATTTTAAATAAATATCTGATTACACATTAAAAAACTGCATTTAATCAAAATTTACCAAATTAGAACATGCATCAAAACTATAACTCACTGAATGAATTCAGCAATATTGAATGCTTAGTGCTTTGATGGTCTTCCAAGTTATCAGGATGAGCTGAAGTTCAGCATATGTATAGATCTTTATTAGAGTTACTTTACATAGCTATTCTAGAATTTTAGCTGAGACCTTTAATATTAATATTGAGGTTTACCACCTATTACATCATGATACTTAATATGTCCTTGCTAGATACTATACATAAAAGCATGGCAAAAAAGTTATATATATGAGAATCACATATTATTTGGCAAATTATATAGGGTGGTGTCAAAAAAGGTAGGCAGTCTGTGTATACTATTACAATAGTTCTCTTTTATCTGTTAGGCAACTACATCAAATTATCCCTTTCCTTTTCAAAAGAAATAGAATGTTGATTCAATAAACAATGCACATTCAGTAAGATTTAAAAAAAAAAATTAAACCCCAATGAATACCAAAATGTATAAACAAGCAAAAGCACACATAAATAGAAAGCATAACATCTAATTCTGAATGAGATTTAATTAAACTTTGTTTCTCAATTATATATTTTTTAAAAAAAAGAATTTGAATTGAGTTATCTTAATGCTGGAAAAAACCCAAACATGACACGAGCATCAACTTTTTAGTTAGAAAATATACCTTAGTTAGGATCAACTTTCTATGCTTTTGCAAAACTTCCCTCAGCATCTCATTCTACTCAAATCAAAATCCACTGTAATTTAACTCCAGCATTAAAACTATTTTCTTATAATTTGTCAACTGTTAAAATAAACCAGAGTTAAAGACATACAAGGGGATGAGAAAGGAAGGAAAAGAAAAAAAAATAAAGTTTCTCCTTTTAAATGCCTTTCAAAATAAATACCTATAAATTTGAAATACTAATAGAAATCCATCATTTCTTAAGTAGCCAATACACACCTAACGTTCGGTGTTGCGAGCAAGCAGGGAAGAAGACACTTGCACTTAAATCTTGAAGCATCCCGTCCTGATGAACTCAGAGAAACTATATTCTGCCATCAGAAAAGTACTTCCTCCAGAACACCAAACAATTGTATGCTCTGCTCTGAAGGAAAGAGCAAGCCCAGTTCTGGCTGTAGGCAGTCTCCTGAGGTACAATAATATAAACCTGATCAATTGCAATTAAAATCTGAACAGAGGCTTGGAACGTGAAGTCTTGGTGCATTAGTTCTTGCCAAAAGCAGATGTGATTGTGGGCTGGAAGCAATTTCTCCTGGTAATTTGTGATGACATTGGATAGAGCAGCCCCAGAGTCCCCAAAGACAAACTCATCAGAGGCTCTAATGTATGCATGACACATGAGGTGGCTCTTTTAGAGCTCAATTAATTGGGCTGAACATTAAGACAGCAAGTTCAGGACTTTCCCGCCCCCCCTCCCTTTCCCCCTCCCTTTTTCCTCCAGAGTGCTTTTTTTTCTTTCTTTCCTTTCCTTCTCTATTTTGGGGAGAAAATATTTTTCCCTCCTTACCTTCTGCAAGCCATGTTTCCTGCAATTGGCTTAGATCTTGAAACAGTTCTAAGAAAAGAATAAGAGATTTTTAAAAGGGTCAGCAGCTCTGTAATGTTCAAATAATACTAAATTAAGCAAAGATCTTTGTAATTTATTATATTTTTGTCTAATTTTGTATAGATGCAAATATTTAAATTCTGCATAAAAATATATCTGGTAAAATCTTCATCATAATCAACTCCAGTAATAATAATTTACATATATCAACAGACTTTACTAGCCACCCTGAGAGTAAAACCCATAAAAATCAATTGACTTGATTTCTGAATGACCAAGACTACTTAAAGAGAAATCCCTTGAACTTCTTTATGCATACCCAGAGACAATTCTATTGATTTCAGTGGGTCTTACTCCAAAATAACTACATCAGGTTATAACCTAATATTTTTAAAGGAGTACTCAATAATGAAATGCAGTTTTGCCCATAAGTTTGGTATAAAATATTATAAAATGACAGAAATAAAATCTAGACAAGTTGCCACTGCACAGTACTTAAATTACTTTGGAGAGGAGGAATTTGCTAGTTAATGTATTTAGTTAATAAATCCTAAACATAACCAGAATGCAAACCTGAATCAGTTCTCTCTGGGACAAATGCATGAATTCCATGAAGTTCTTGATTTTGTTTTGTGCTATTTAAGTAATCATTATGTCCACATTAGTAGAAGATTGTTTTTTAAACGGCATTTTAAAGGGTGTATGGCTTTCAAAATTATTACAGATCATGCTCTGGGAAGTTTTTATAAACTACTAATGCAATTTGGACAGCGTAGCTTTATAATGCAGGTGGACAGGAGTGAATTTCTCTAGTCTGAACTCAGTCCAGTGCAGAACATTGGTGCTTTGCTTAGAGTTTGAGAGAAGCAAGTGGGGACTATTTGCAGCCAGTAAGCCACGAGGTTGCTGTTTCAAGCAACAAGCTATCAAGGCAGCATTGCTACAGAAACAGTTGTTTTCCTGAAACAGCCTTTCCACAAACTTATCAAGTGTTATCCACAAGGTATGATGTTAAAAAGTGTAATGAGCCATTTTCTTCTTATTGGTTCACAGCTGGTTACTATAGAAGTTACAAACCAAAGGGTAGGGATAGAAAAAAAGTATCTAAATCTTGTCCTATTTTGACTCTAGTGGTTAAAGCAAAACTTCAGTATATGTCTCTGAAACACAATGGTAGGCACTCCCAAAGGAAACAATAATGGGAAGAGAGTATACAGAGGCCTACAGGTGAGTAAATTGTGTGCACCTTTTTACTATATCAATCCTTGCCAAATTTTCACCTCCAGATGTATGGTCTTACTTACATCCCTGCAATGTGGAAATACCTAACAAAGAGGGTGAGTCATTGAAGGTACATCAGCCTAGCAGTGAATTGCTTTTGTCAGTTTGTGTCACATCATGAGATTTGGTTTTCTTGTCTCATTTCTATAAATAGATGTAGACAAAACTCCAGGAAGATGCATGAGGGAGGAAATGGAGAGAAAAGGAGAGAATTGCGCAGACATCAACATTTAAAAAGCATATTACAGGGTATGTAGATATAAGAGGGGGAGCCAGTAACATTTATTTTTCCCCTCCTTGTGTAACACATATCCTCACCTTCTGAGTCATGAGCCAGATCTCTGTTAATGAATTTTCTTTTCCTGACATTTGCTGGTCGCTCATTACAATTTCTCCCACAGAGATTCTACAAATAGAATAGAATGGTTATTTTAAAAGGAAAAGGGGGAAGAAGTTAGATATCAAGCAATATTACCAATAGATTTTAAATGTTAAGGCTATAGAGAAAGCTTAAAGCTTTCCTACTGACCTTATCACTAATTTCAAACTAGAATTATTAAAATGAGGCAAAGGAATATTTATGGTTCAATCCACCTACTCAAAACATATGTCCATATAGACACCTATATAGAAGGGCAGAGCTGTAGGTGTATTAATTTTGGCAACCGAAAGTTCTAACACCTATAAAGAGTATTTTTTAAATTGATTGATGCTGGTTGGGAGAATGATATTATACTTTGATTTTTAACTTTTTATTTGTCAAAGTCCTTTAAAAGAAGAAAAACTTTTCTTTTTAGGGACTACTTAAGATGATAAAGACAACTAAAAACTTCTAAAACTGCAACAATTACGATTTTATTATAATAATGAGGGGGAAAGTGCTTTTGTTTTTCCTCAAACCAAAATGGTATGTGGAAAAAAAATGGAAATTTATTGAATTAAATGTACATCTCATTACAAAGTATAAATTTTCCTCTCTTCACTTCCGTCTAAAAAGAAAAATCCAGAGCAATTTTCCCCATAAAAGCTTTTGCCTTCTCCCCTTTTAACTGCAAATTGCATCCTCCCACCAAGAGACCCAACAACTTAGGACGGATCACTCACATTGGTGACCATGTAAGGCACTTGCTGGTCATAAAATCCATCCATTCTGATGACTTTAGCGCAGTATTTTTATTATTATTTTCTGGACATTGGATTTAAAAGAGTTCCTCCAGATGCAGCGTTCAAAGAGCCTTTAAAAAACCGAGAACACAAGATGGCTTTTAGATTTTTTTTTAAGTCATGAATGAACTGCCTCAATTTGCATATCTAATGATCCTCCAAGAGTGCCATTCATAAAAACACACACATCCCTCCTTCTCTGCTGCCTTCCTCTGGGTTACAAGCAAGAACCGGAGAGGATAGCAAGAGGATGGAAAGGACTTCGGAAAAAGAAAAAAACGAAAAAAAAAACAAGAAATCAAATCGCGAGCCAAGCTGGCATGCCCGCTTTGGTCCCTGGAGCGATCCCATTCGTAAACGTGTGCAGAACTAGTAATGGCGCACGACACAACTCGCGTTACACCTAACGGGAGAGAAAAAGAGAGCGAGAGAGCGAGAGAGAGAAGGCAGAGCTACCATCTCCTTGCAAACCACAACCACGTAATCGCCGGAACAACAGACAACAAAGTTGCTGTTAAAAACCCACCTGAAAGTACAGCAAAGACGATCGGATGCGCGCGCGCCTACACGCGCACCAAAACAAAAAGTCCCTACAAATGTAATAAGAACATTAATAATTTCTCCCAGCACTTCTCCTTTCAAGCGAAAAGTGCCACTGACAGGACGCTAACAGTCAGTGGTTTTTCCTCTGCTTCTCCTCCAGGGGCCTCTAGTCTAAACCGAGGGATCTCTGTAGCCCATTGGCTAACCGCGTCTTTAACAGGATCAGATTTCTGACTGTCATTCAAATTGCCTCTCTCTCTCTCTCTCTCTCTCTCTCTCTCTCTCTCTCTCTCTCACACACACACACACACACACACACACACACACACAGAGAGAGAGAGAGAGAGAGAGAGAGAGAGAGAGAGAGAGAGAGACGAGGAAAAAGGGAAAAGCCGGATCCTCCCGGATTCTGAAGGGGATTCGAGGGATCGTTGTTATTCCATAATTTTACCTCTCTTTTTCTCTGCCTTCCCTCCCCCCAAGCGCACACAGCTGTTATGCAAAGACTTGGACCAGTGCGAGATTCTCAGTTTAATATTAATGCAGTGCCCACGACCTAATGCCTCTGCTTATGCAATTTGAAGAGATTTTCCCCGTGTGCCAGTAAAAAGGACCCACTCTGTGTATTTCATTTGGTGTGGCTTTTTTTCACAAAACCCTGTTCTCCAATCACAGCTCACCGTCAGAACGTTGCAAAATTCAGCTACCATTGCTTTAGAATTCATACACATAACTTGTTTTCAAGGATGAGATCAAACATTAAAAAGCCTATCATTCCCTACAATTCCCAAATTCATCCAAAAACATCATCATCAAACCCAATTCATCTATATGCAGACAAAAGTGATGCTACTGGGAATTAATTTCTTTTACTGATTAATGAATCTTATTGTAAAGGCATGAATACCCAGACTGTATAAATTCAATGCTCAAAATGGCGATGTAGTAATTTGATTGGAATATAAAACAAACTTTTTCTCTCAGCCAAGTTTTTGGAATCATATTTCAGGAACATGTATATTACACTTTTCTAGAAGAAATATGCAATCTCAAACTAATAGAAAGGGACACAGTTGAAATATAAGTCATCAAAGATATAAATATAACCAAAATACAGTGGATTCACAAGAACATTTTCACCTAAAAGTTCATAACAATATCCTTTCATCTACTGTATAAAACTTTTCTCCTGAACTTTTGAGAACTACAAACTTTAATAATTATTGGACTTGTATACATTAAGCTTTCCAGTTTCAAAGCATCCTTTTTGTTCTGTTTTGAACTAGCATCTGCTGCTTTGGAAGCTGTCCCTATTTGCCTGCATGTCCATGTACTATCAACTGGGACTTCAGCAAAGGAAAGTGATAGTGTACTCACATATCCACAGAGGAAATCAGGAAACCCATCCTGAAGAATCAAAGAGAGCTTCACAATGAACAGGCTGCTTTAATGTTTTAAAGGGAGGTGCTTCATTCCAAAGGTGCTTTAATAAGCACCAGGTATAAATGTTTTACATTACACTGCTATGTAAATATCAAGAATGTGCTGAATGCTAAAAGGAGTCCTTATTTCCACAAAAGTCTGATTCAAGCACTTTAATAAAGAGAAATGTTTCCTTGATTTTAAACAGTAGAATGGAGTTGCTGCTATATTTCACTTTGCTTAAAGCAAGATGTTGGTGATTAGAGTTTTATTCCATCTTCATATTTGGTCATCTCAAGGTTGTGAATATACCTTATACTCCTGCACCTTTGGTTTTCCCCACAATAAGAACTTTGTGAGGTGGGTTGGCCTCAGAGAGAGTGACTAAGTTACACAGCAAGCCTCCATGACTAAGACAGGCCAAAATCTGTTTCCTAGTTTTTTAGCCAGCACATTAACAATGCACCATACTAACTCTATGATGGCTAATAAAGCACATCAGCCATACAATAGTACTTTGAACTGAAAGATCTGTGACACAAATCATCTGAAGAGTATCTGGGAAATTATGGTCATAGCATGTAGGGCTTGCTGAAGTAGGCTATGCCTTGAGTGGCTTTCTGAAGAAGAGAATACTTCACATAACTTAGGTGTGTATATATGTTTAAGGGAAGAGAGAAAGAAAGATTGTTATGATGTCAGTGCACAAATAGAATTGGGATTTCTGTGGTGATTTAATGATGATTGTGGTGTCACTTACCTTCCACTTCAGATGCTGATATAGTATATCTTCCACTGTTATTAATTATAGTTAAAAGAGCTAACAGGTTGGTTTAAAACTCCATTAATGAAAGCCAGCTTAATTTATTTTTCCTTTCTTGGAGTACTGAAGGCAGCAAAACAAGAAAAAAAGATTGCAAATTTAAATTAAACAAACACTGTTTACAAGAGGGAAACATCAGTTGAAATAATTAATACAATTCAGAAGACCTGGCTGAAGAACAAGCCTTACACTAAAGACAGTGTTTCACAACTCTCCAACTTTAAGATGTGTGGACTTCAACTCTCAGAATTCCCCAATCAGCATGATCTAGCACTCTTTCAAAAGGACACCAAATCTATATTTAAACAAAGCCTTGTAAGACTTGATCAGAGATTCAGAAAGCATCAGTTAAGGCATTTAGCATTCCTGTAGGGCAATGTTTCTCAACACCAGCAATTCAAGGACTGAAAGATATGAGCCACTGCTATTATCTTCTCAAAACTGAATACATAGTACATGGCAGCAATACTCATTCTTATTAAGAGATTAACATTTCCTTTCTTGTTCACACCTGATTTAAAGGAACTGAACTGATTATAAGGAAGTAATTTAATCTGAAACGTTCTTATATTAAACTTGAAGTATCTGTTCAAATAAGATAACTTCTAGATTGAAAAGATAGACAATCTTCCAATTTTTATGTAGATGTCTTCTTTGGTTGGTGTTTTCCTCAGTATCTATATATCAAGATCAGGAATAAAATAGTGGACCACAGTAACTATAGGTTTGCAAGCATTAGTTTCTTTATTTTCTTGACTCTTACAGAGACTGAAAATCAATACTGTCTCTTTGCTAGAGATGGAGAGTCACTGCTGATTCAATGGAAATGAGCACTCAAGAGCAATTATATAGTTCCACGATGCTTACCACAATATCCTAGGGTTCTGTATAATGAGCACTTATTGTTGCTGCTTCTAAAGTCATGTAGGATTGTCTTAGTGCTAGAAATAGTGGTTCTTTTGTAAAAGAAAATGGGATAAATATCATGGGATAGTATCAGTTCTATGAAAATCAGCAAGTAATGGTGTGAAAGTTATAACAGTTTTTTGATTTGGCTGTCTGGCCTTCAGGAACAAATGTAGTAAGCAATGGAAGTTTTATGGAAATCAAAAGCAACATATTGCAAAAAAAGAATCAAAAGATTTGATGGACATAGACTTAATATGAAGGCTGGCATTGTCTTTTGAGCTCTTCCTTCTCTCATACAGAAGAACAAAATATGCCCATTTGTATGTGGATCTAGCCCAGACCTTCTTACAAAGCAGGCATTCTTTTAACATTTTCAAAAATATTTGATACATTTCTTAATTCTGTCAAATCTCAATTTTGATGCATTGTTAAGTCACTTCTTTCAGCAATTGGAAACCAATAAACCCCAATAAACCTTAATTATGCTACAATGCTAACAAATTTAGAACTTAGTTTGTGGGGTGTTCTGTTTTTGATATTTGTCTGTCTTCTTCTAAGAGACCAAGTTAAAGACCTGATGCTTGTTAACTATTTAGATTACCTTGCTAGGCCCAAAAATGGGACAAATCTTTATTTCCTGTTTCAGCCTAACCGAAGGCCATCGACAGGCAGTAGTCACAACAGTGACAGCTCATATTTGTGTAAATTTTAGATTGCTAACAAAGAATTAAAGGGAGACTGATATGCATTTCAAACTTATTTGTTTTCATCAGTCAGCCAGTCAGAAGGGTATGGCTGACTGATGAAAACAAATAAGTTTGAAATGCATATCAGTCTCCCTTTAATTCTTTGTTAGCAATCTAAAATTTATATATATATATATATATATATATATATATATATATATATATATATATATATATATATATATATATATATATATATATATATATATATATATATATATATATATATATATATATATATATATATATATATATATTGCCTAATGTGCAATCAGCCCAGGTTCGAATCTCAGAAGTGTATGGCTGACTGATGAAAACAAATAACTTTGAAATGCATATCAGTCTCCCTGTAATTCTTTGTTAGCAATCTAAAATTTACACACACATATATATATATACACATACATACAGAGAGACAGAGACAGAGAGACAGAGAGAGATAACAGTAAAAGTAGAAAGAACAGCAATCACAACTTAAGAATTTAGGAGGATCTGCATATTTGTCCAGCTGAAGAATTGTATAGTAGCCCTAATGATTCGATTACCTTTGGGTGCTTTATTAACCGCTTTATTGTACAGAAAAGAAAATGCAGCAAGAATCCATTGAAATGTTGTCCAATCTGCATGTTTCTACATGCACTGTTTTCTAATTTTGAATCTGTAAATAGCTGCACATAAATAATTTTACAGCCAAATACTGACTTGACAATTCTGGGAGCTGATGACCACATATCTTAAAATTGAAAAGTTTGAGGAAAAACTGATTTAAGGAATTATTAAGACATACATTTGGACATACATTTTGACTTTTGCATAAAGCTGTAGAATATGATGTGAAAAGGTACTAACAAGGATGTACTGGTAATGGACCTCTGTTGGGACTATTACTTCTGTATTGCAAAACTCCAAATGGTTGGTATATTGAAACAGCAGATTCCTTTATTTCTGTGCTGCCCTCTAGTAGTCATTTAGATTTTTGCTGCTCAGAATAATGATTGCTTTTAAAAGTTTTTTTTCAGCTAAATAAGGCAAATTATGTAATGAAACCATTTATTTGTACTGAATCACTGTCCACTCAATTATGGAAATTAGCTGGAAATAAAATGACACATGAATGTATATGCTGAATATGGGATTCACCTATTGAATCATTCCAGCTTAATTGGACTATTTTCTTATAATTGTTCTTTCTCCCAGGTATCACTTTCCTTTCTTCAACTCAACAAAAGTTCTGAGTAGACCAATTTATTCTTTATTTCCCAATCAATTTTCTAATATAAAATTGGTACTTCTCTCCCCTGAATAGACTTTATTTGAAGTCAACAACTGCCTTTGACTTTGAAGCTCTAACCACTTTATATCTTTTGGCTCCACTTTCTGAAGAATTATCTGTACACTACTACACACTTAGGGGAAAAAAGAAAATCCAAATCTCATAATAGGCTGTTGGAAAAAGTTTTCTTCATGGTTCAGTCCAAGCTGGGAATAGACATGGAGACTGGTTCAGAAAGAAGGTTGCAGTTTATTGAAGAGGAGAGTCAGACAGAAAGATGGCTCTGGCAGAAAAGAGAAGAAAAAAGGGCTGAGCACATGTAGGTAGTGGGTTTTTATATCCTCTGGAGCCTTTTGTTTCCTGTTCCTGTTTTGAGGCTTTGTATTTCCTGTGTCATGTATTTTGACCTGTGTCTGGTTGTGCCCTTAGGCATCTGTGGATTAATCCTATTATGTCCCGTTTTAGCAACAGCCACCAGGGGGCATTGGCCTGAACGGTTTTGGTGGGAAACCCAGTTTCGGCGGGAAACCTAGGGCCAACCCCATTAGTTGTCCGCTTACCTGGCTAGGTATTTAAGGAGGCCAGGTAACCCTCATTCCTCAGTACGCCACCCCCTTCCAATAAAGAGCTGAACACGTACTCCGGCTGGCCTCTTTTCCTTGCGTCGGACCCACTACACAACAGTGGCGATGAGGATGGGATAGCTGCCGACAAGAAGCTGAAGTCACTGGGGAACGCTCCACGAGCTGAAGGGAAAAGGCATTTTTCCTTCCTTCTTCCCCCCATGACCGCCAGCCGACCAGACCATGCCGGTCATCGCATCTGCGACTCGAGACCCGAACCAACACCGCGATGGCAAGAGCCGGACAACCCTGCGAATTCGACAACCGCCACCCCGAGACCTGGGCCCGTTACCTGGCACACACCGAACTGTACATGTGGTACAATCAGATCTCAGAGGATGGCGCGAAGGCGGCAGCCCTGCTCTGCATCGGGGGACCAGCACTCCTGGAGATCGCCGCGAACCTGTTTGCCACAGAGGCCATCAACACTGTCATGTACCGGGACCTCGTGGCCAAGCTCAATGCCAACTTCCAGTCCCGGTGCTCCAAAGTGGCCATGAGGTTGCAGTTCGAAAAAAGGGACCAGCGCCCCGACGAGTCCAGTGCCAAATTCCTCACCGCCCTACAAGAAGCCGCCGTTGCCTGCAAGTTTTCGAACTTGGAGGAGCGGCTACGGGACCGGCTGATTTGCGGCCTACGAGACAGGCAGTTGCAAGAGCGCCTGTTTGAGAGAGAGGAGGTTTCGCTCCAGGAAGCCGAGGACACCATCCTGGCCCACAAAGCGGCCTGCGGGGCCGTCCAAGCACTCCAGGAGACTCAGACCGGCAGCCAGGTGGCCAGAATCCACCGGCAGGTCACCACGGCCGAGGACGAGCAGAGCATCAACCTCCTCCAGCAGAAGTCGACCCCCGACCAGCGAGGCAGACGCCCAGACAAGCCCAGGACCCCTAGCAATGCCACCAACCCTCAGAAGTGTACAGGGTGTGGTGGAAACCACGTGCGCAGCCTCTGTAAGTTCCAGGCAGCCACGTGTCAGGCCTGCAAGAAAACAGGCCACATAGCCGTGGTCTGTCATAGCCGCCGCCCCTGAGAGGAGATCCACGAGCTGCAACCGGAGGAATCGCCATTCGAAGGTACTGGGGCCCTGACCAAAACGCGAGTTGGCTATGTTGAGAGCCGGCTGGCCATTAACCACATGGGTAGCCGCCGGCTGCTCAAACCCAAAATTAGACTAACAATCTGCTTGCAAGGCGTTCCTTGCAGCATGGAGCTTGACTCCGGATCAGTGGTCTCGATCATTTCAGACGAGACCCTTAAATATATTAATAGCCAGAGCAAGCAGCAGATTAAATTACGGCCTACAAATTTAACCCTGACCGATTTTCAGAATTCGCCGGTCAAGGTAAAAGGGGAGGCTACCGTCTTGGTGGGGTTTAAGGGTCGCGAAGAGCACCTGTAGGTTGTAGTGGTAGAGGGCTGGAGAGCCAGCCTGGTCGGTCTAGACTGGTTTGAGGCCCTGGGAATCACAGTCTCCGGGATCCACTGGATCCAGGGAGACTCCGTCGAGGCCGTCTGCAAGGAGTTTGCAGACATCTTCGACGGGTCGCTGGGCAGGTCACAGGGGCCCCCATATCGTTCAAGCTTAACTCAAACGTTCCCCCCATTAGGGTCCGGCCGCGGCGAGTCCCTTTCACGCTGAAACACAAAATCGAGCGCGAACTGGATAAGCTGGTGGCCCAGGGAATATTAGAGCCCATAGATGGGGGAGTGGGAAACCCCAATCGTTACCCCCATTAAATCCAATGGGGAAATAAGGATTTATGCCAACTACAAGTGCTCGGTGAACCGTGCCCTAAACCCTCACACTTACCCGGTCCCCACGGTCAGCCACGTTCTCGCTTCCCTCCAAGGCGGTGCCATCTTTGCAAGGCTCGATCTTGCGCAGGCGTACTAGCAACTCACGGTTACCAGGGCAACAGCTGACATTCAGACAATAGTAACACACAGGGGAGCGTTCTGGGTAAACAGGCTGCAGTTTGGGGTCAGCGTTGCTCCTGGCATTTTCCATGAAGTTATGTGGAAGACACTCAGGGGCATCCCAGGAGTCTGCCCCTATTTTGATGACATCCTGATTGCAGGAACTTCAGCAGAAGAGCTGGCTGGTAGGCTTAGGAAGGTACTGTCCAGGCTGCGCACAGCTGGCCTCAAACTCAAGAGGGAGAAATGCAGCATAGGTGTTCCCTCCACAGAATTCTTGGGATTCCAGGTAGATGCCAGGGGAATCCACCCCACAGAGTCCAAGGTGAGGGCAATCAAACTAGCACCCACACCCAAGAACAAGGCAGAGCTACAGGCATTCCTGGGCCTGTTAAACTTTTACCATGCATTCCTTCCACACAAGGCAGCCATTGCAGAGCCACTTCACAGGCTACTGGACAAGCAGGCAGCATGGGTCTGGACTTCCGCCCACGACCAAAGCTTCAGGGCCTTAAAAGCACTACTGTCAGATAAGTCCACAGTAACCCATTTCATCGAGTCCAAGCCCATATGCATCGCATGCGATGCATCCCCTTACAGTGTGGGCGCAGTACTCAGTCACATCGAGCCCAATGGGCCGCAAATTCCCATAGCCTACTATTCCAGGACGCTGTCTGGAGCAGAAAGAAACTATGCCCAAATTGACAGGGAAGCCCTGGCAATCGTGGCAGGAATCAAAAAATTCCACGATTATCTGTATGGCAGGGAGTTCACTGTCTACACGGACCACGAACCACTCCTGGGCCTGTTCACAATGGACAGGCAGACACCCCAAATTCTGTCCCCCAGAATGCTCCGGTGGTCCATCTTCCTTGCAGCCTACAATTGTAAGCTGGTGCACAAGCCAGGGAAGGAGATGGGCCATGCAGACGGTCTAAGTAGGCTACCCATAGACACCCCTGATCCAGACCCGGCACCAGCAACACAGATCCTAGCCCTGCAGGAGGTACCAGAATTTCTGCTCCATGCCAAGGACATTGGCAGCAACACAGCCACCGACAACATCACGAGCAGGGTACACACATGGGTTTGCACAGGGTGACAGGACAAGTCCCCGGGGCCTGAGTTCCAGGCCTATTTCACCAGGAGCAACGAGCTCTCCACACACAGGGGTTCCCTCCTCTGGGGAAGCAGGGTCATCATTCCCACCACAGTCCGGGGCAAGGTATTGGACTCCTTACATGAGGAGCACCTGGGGGTGGTTAGGATGAAGGCACTGGCCAGAAGCTACCTCTGGTGGCCAGGGCTGGACAAGGACATTGAGGAATGGGTCAGGGCCTGTTACACGTGCCAGAGATCCAGGCCAGAAATGCCACACACACCAGTACACAGGTGGGAGGCCACACACACACCCTGGTCCCGCATCCACATTGACTATGCAGGGCCATTTCAGGGCCAACTGTTCTTAGTAGTAGTGGACAGCTACTCTAAGTGGCTGGAGGTAGTCCCTGTTCCCAACATGACCTCGGGTAGGACAATCCAGGTGCTCAGAGCTCTCTTTGCCACACACGGCCTCCCCGACGTAATTGTGTCTGATAACGGGCCTCAATTTACCGCTAATGATTTCCAGGCATTCTTGAAGGCGAACTGGATTAGGCACGCCACCTCCGCGCCCTTCCATCCATCAACCAACGGGCAAGCTGAACTGATGGTAAGGACGACCAAAGACGCACTCTGGCTCATCATTAGCGGAGACTGGCATCACAGACTGGCAAAATTCCTACTCGCCCAACACTACACCATGCGTTGCTACCGGGAAGAGCCCAGCAGAACTTCGATGGGGACGGCGTCTCATCACCAAGCTGGACTGTTTACACCTGGACTGAGTAGCAGCTGAGACAGATAGGCCACCATCATCGTCGTCATCATCATCATCATCATCATCATCATCACCAGCACACAGGGTTCTCAACGTGGGGGACCTGGTCTGGCAAGGAACTACGGGGCAGGGCATCCATGGGTTCTGGGGACAGTGGTTGAGAAAACTGGACCCCTCTCTTACATCGTGGGGGTGGAGGGGGACAGACACATAAGGCGACACATAGACCAGCTCAGAGGAAGGGTCCCTGAGTGCACCACACACGCCCAACAGGAAAGCCACACCCCAGGAGAGGTCAGCCCAACCGGAAACAACACAGAACAGGAACCAGAGGAGGAGGGCCTCCTGAACCCATCTCTGCTTAACCCAGCACAGAGGCCTCAAGAATTGGCTGTCCAAACCCAGGGCCAAGCCACACCCAGATGGTCCACCCGGCCCCACAAGACACCTGCCTACTTGGCGGACTATGTGTGCAGGTGACCACCACACAGTTGCCTTTCATTTGACACACAGTGTATATAGTTATGTAGCTAGTTGCAAATTGTTTATTGTTGTTATGTGGTTCTTCTCTAAGGGGGGAGGGGTGTTATGTATGCAGGCACCTGCATAGCAACAGCCACCAGGGGGCGTTGGCCTGAACGGTTTTGGTGGGAAACCCAGTTTCGGCGGGAAACCTAGGGCCAACCCCATTGGCTGTCCGCTTACCTGGCTAGGTATTTAAGGAGGCCAGGTAACCCTCATTCCTCTGTATGCCACCCCCTTCCAATAAAGAGCTGAACACATACTCCGGCTGGCGTCTCTTCCTTGCGTCGGGCCCACTACACAACAGTTTGCCTCAGTACATAACCATTGGCTGCCCATTTTCAAGGGTTGTTTCCTGCCTTAGCTCTTAGTTCAGTGCATCCAGGTTTGTAATGTCCAACTGAGGTTAGCCAGTATGCAAGGCAGGCTATTAATTTTTTGCTTAATTGCACATAGTGAGCCCCATGACTCCCAATCTGAGTCCACCAGTGCAACATATACAGGGCTTAGGTTTGAAGATCTCTTTTCTGCTACTTCATCAGTCAGAGCAGAAGAATTGCAAATCACCTGAGGGGACCTGGTTTCCTCCCCCTTGGAATTTGCAGGAAGTTGTACATGCAAAATTTTAATGACATGGGGCAAGAATCAGGCTGGAGTTTTACTGAAGGTAAAGTGAAAGATAAGAGATAGACTCAATGTCATTCTGAGTGGAGTGTGTGCATCTGTGCAATTGCTTCTACAAAACAGGCAATACAACCATCCTGGATAAATTTTCCCTCCCACCAGACAGAAGTCCAAGGTGTTCAGTACTTGCTGTGCCAATTATTCCTAAATGCCATCTCTCCATAAATACATTCAACTGGCTTATTACAATACAAATGGGGCAAGAAAGAAAACTTTACAATGAGTTTCCGCCTTCCCCCCATAGTCTTCCTAATTTTCTTCTGAGGCTTCACATGGGGACCAATGGCTCCAGGACTCCTTCCTTCTTCTGCAGCTTTCACAGGCATCTGGGGGAATGGTAGGACCTGGGAAGATCTGTTCCACTCTGGTTGCATAGTGGCTTTTTAGTGGATAGCTGGATTCAAACATGGCTCAAATGGATGAAGGCAGCATCTGGCTCAGTGTGCTCTGCTTCCAAAGGTTGTGTGGGGGATCATCTGTGTAGGGCTGAAAGACATGAGAGCAAGATCTCCTTACCCCTTTTTGGGAAGACTCTCCCAGGAGAGGCAGACAAAGGCATGGAGCACAGAGGATAAGAAAAGGAGAAGTAAAATGGGGGGGAGTAACTTGCAGACAGAGTTTGAAAAGGCATATTGCAGTGGTTAAAGAAACAGATAGGCAGACAAAATGAGGACATGACAGATGAGGACAAAAGAAAGCTGAATTCTGGTAAGAACAAAAATGAAAAGTTTCACTTCTGAACTGAACATTTGCAACATGTTAGGACTTTAATTATGACTTTAACTAAAAAATCAGCTATACAGAATTCTACAGAAAAAATAGAACAATCAAATGCTATGACAGAAGATTCAACTACTCAACAAATACAGATAATGGAAGATACAGAAAAGACATTGTCAATAGAGAAAAGGGAAAGGTTCTGGCTTAAGATACATACATGGTTGGAAAAGATGACTAAAATACAGGTTGAATTTAAACCAGAACTGTTTTTGTTAGGAATATTAGGAGCTAATTATGAGAAGGAGAATGAGTATCTAATATTGCATGTACTGACAGCAGCAAGAATAGCATTTGCCCGATACTGGAAAAATGAAAACCTACCAACTGAGGAGATTTTAATCAAGAAAATTTTAGAGTGTGCAGAAATGGACAGATTAACATTACAGATTAAAGAGAAAGAGGATTAAATTTATTTTAAAACATGGGATAAATTTTACCAATGGTTAGGAAAATGAACTAGCGATAAATGAATGTGATATATTATTTTGAATATATATTAGTAAGCAGAATGATATGTATTGACTAATTGATACCATTTATGATTATCATTTTGTTGTTAGCTGCGAAGTCATGTCCGACCCATCGTGACCCTATGGACAAAGTTCCTCCAGGCCTTCCTGTCCTTTACCATCTTCTGGAGTCCATTTAAGCTCACATCTACTGCTTCAGTAACTCCATCCAGCCACCTCATTCTCTGTCGTCCCATTCTTCTATTGCCCTCAATCTTTCCCAGCATTAGGCTCTTCTCCAGTGAGTCCTTCCTTCTCATTAGGTGGCCAAAGTATTTGAGTTTTAGCTTCAGGATCTGGCCTTCTAAAGAGCAGTCAGGGTTGATCTCCTTTAGGACTGACCGGTTTGATCACCTTGCAGTCTAAATGACTCACAGGAGTCTTCTCCAGCACCACAGTTCAAAGGCCTCAATTCTTTGGCGCTCAGCCTTTCTTATGATCGAACTTTCACTGCCATACATTGCAACTGGGAAGACCATAGCCTTGACTATATGCACTTTTGTTGACAGGGTGATATCTCTGCTTTTTAGTGTGATGTCTAGATTTCCCATGGCTTCCCTCCCCAGGAGCAAGCGTCTTTTAATTTCTTGGCTACAGTCCCCATCTGCAGTGATCTTGGAGCCCAGGAAAATAAAATCTGTCACTACCTCCATTTCTTCCCCATCTATTTACCAGGAATTGAGAGGGCCGGATGCCATGATCTTGGTTTTCTTAATGTTAAGTTTCAACCCAAGGTTTGTACTCTCCTTCTTTACCCGCAACAAGAGGCTCTTTAGTTCTTCTTCACTTTCTGCCATTAGAGGGTTATCATCTGCATATCTTAGGTTGATATTTTTTCCGGCAATCTTAATTCCAACTTTTGATTCATCTAGCCCTGCCTTTATTATGATGTGCTCTGCATATAAGTTGAATAGGCTGGGCGACAGTATACAGCTTTGCCAGACTCCTTTCCCAATTTTGAACCAATCAGTGGTTCCGTGTAAAGTTCTCAATGTTGCTTCTTGGCCCATATATAGGTTTCTCAAGAGACAAATAAGATGGTCTGGTACTCCCATCTCTTTAAGAACTTGCCACACTTTGTTGTGATCCACACAAAGGCTTTAGCATAGTCAATGAAGCAGAAGTAGATGTTTTTCTGGAACTCTCTAGCTTTCTCCATGATGCAGCATATGTTGGCAATTTGATCTCTAGGTTCTCTGTCTCTTTGAAATCCTGCCTGTACTTCTGGTAGTTCTTGATCCACATACTGCTGGAGTCTAGATTGTAAGATTTTAAGCATAACTTTACTAGCATGTGAAATGAGTTGAATGGTGCAATAGTTTGAACATTCTTTGGCACTGCCTTTCTTTGGAATTGGAATGTAAACTGATCTTTTCAAATCCTGTGGCCACTGTTGAGTTTTCCAAATTTGCTGGCAAATTGAGTGTAGCACTTTTACTGCATGGTCTTTTAAGATTTTGAATAGCTCAGCTGGAATACTGTCACCTCCACTGGCTTTGTTGTTGCTCAGCTTTTCTAAGGCCCACTTCACTTCACATTCTAGGATGTCTGGCTCCAGGTCAGTGACCACCTCATTGTGATTATCAGGGACATTAAGCTCATTCTTGTATAGTTCTTCTGTGTAATTTTGCCACCTCTTCTTAATCTCTTCTGCCTCTGTTAGGTCCCTGCCATTTTGGTCCTTTATCATGCCCATTTTAGCATTAAACTTTCCCTTCATCTCTCCAATTTTCTTGAAGAGATCTCTGGTCCTCCCTATTCTATTGTTTTCTTCTATTTCTTTGCACTGTTCATTTAAGAAGGCATTCATATCTCTTCTAGCTATTCTCTGGAATTCTGCATTCAATTGGCTGTATCTTCCTTTTTCTCCCTTGCCTTTCGCTTCCCTCCTTTCCTCAGCTATTTGCAAAGCTTCTTCAGACAGCCATTTTGCTTTCTTGCATTTCTTTTTCTTTGGGATGGTTTTGGTTGCTACCTGTTGTACAATGTTGCAAACCTCTGTCCATAGTTCTTCAGGCACTCTTCCTTAAATCTATTTGTCACTTCTACTGTATATTCAACAGGGATGTGATTTAATTCATACCTGAGTGGCCTAGTGCTTTTCCCTACTTTCTTCAGTTTAAGCCTAAACTTTGCAATGAGAAGCTCATGGTCTGAGCCAGTCAGCTCCTTGTCTTGTTTTTGCTGACTGTACAGAGCTTCTCCATCTTTGGCTGCAGAGCATATAGTCAATCTGATTTCTGTGTTGACCGTCTGGTGATGTCTATGTGTAGAGCCATCTCTTGGGTTGTTGGAAAAGAGTGTTTGCTATGACCATCGTATTCTCTTGACAAAATTCTATCAGCCTGTGCCCTGCTTCATTTTGTACTCCAAGGCCAAACTTGCCTGTTATTCTGGTTATCTTTTGGCTTCCTACTTTAGCATTCCAATCCCCCATGATGATAAGGACATCATTTTTTGGTGTTAGTTCTATAAGGTGCTGTAGGGCTTCATAGAACCAGTCAATTTCATCCTCTTCAGCACCTCTGGTTGGGGCATAGACTTGGACTACTGTGATATTGAATGGTTTGCCTTGGACTCGAACTGAGATCATTCTGTCATTTTGAGGATTGTATCCCAGTATTGCTTTTCCTACTCTTTTATTGACTATGAAGGCTACTCCATTTCTTCTGAGGGATTCTTGCCCGCAGTAGTATACCTAATGGTCATCTGAATTAAATTCACCCATTCCTGTCCATTTTAGTTCGCTGATACCTAAGATGTCGATGTTCAATCTTGTCATCTCTTGTTTGACCACGTCCAGCTTTTCTTGATTCATGGATCTTACATTCCAGGTTCCTATGGAGAAACATTCTTTACAGCATCAGACTTTCCTTTCACCACCAGACACATCCACAGCTAAGCATCCTTTCAGCTTTGGCCCAGTCACTTCATTCTTTCTGGCACTACTAGTACTATTTATTTTATTTATTCATTTATTTTTGGGAATTATATGCTGCCTTATCTCCCGAAGGACTCAGGAGCCCTCTGCTCTTCCCCAGTAGCATATTGGACACCTTCCGACCTGAGGGGCTTATCTTCCAGCATCATATCATTTTGCCTTTTGGTACTCTCCATGGGGTTTTCATGGCAAACATACTGGAGTGGGTTGCCATTTCCTTCTCCAGTGGATCATTTTTTGTCAGAACTCTCGGCTATGACCTTTCCATCTTGGGTGGCCCTGCATGGCATAGCTCATAGCTTCATTGAATCACACAAGCCCCTTCACCATGACAAGGCAGTAATCCATGAAGGGGATGATTATCATTTAACATAAATATTATAGCTATTTACTGTTATATTAATTAGTGTTAATTGAACATATGTACCTGGACAATAGTCTGTTTGCTAAAGCTTGAAAATGTTATTGGGGGGCAACCCCAATTTTGTTCCCAACCCTGTTCCTACCCCAATCCTGATCCTAACCCCATCCCAAATCCTGATCCTTAAACCGTTTATATCCTTTTCCTAACCCTATAAAATTCAATAAAAACTCTTATAAAAAACGGTGAGTACGAGCACCTCCTTTGCTGCTACCAGTTTTCAGACCCCTTGTGGATCTGGACGAACCTACTGCCCCCTTTACAGTGAGTACCTGGCACCTTTGGAACTAGGCTTTGCTTCCAGAGCCTTACCAGCTGGTTGCCCAAATCCAATTCTCTCATTCACTCATTCGATTCCATTTTCACACAGCCTCTCCCTTTTCCCTAACAAAAGGTCCTGTGCTCTGGCCAAACCCCCATGCTTTCCAGGTCTGCCAGTTGAACAGAGCCTTTCTGCAGTTAGGAAATACCAAAGGGAGCAAAATCCCACTGTGATTGGGGAAAAGGGTCTTCTCACTCACACACACAGAGATACACACATTTCCTTTGTTCCCCTGGGCTTTAAAGTTAAAATTTAGAGGTATTCACCTTCACCTTCTTTCCAAAGCAGCCCTTGAGCTCAAACTCAAAACTCCCTTTACTACCCTGGATCTACATGGGCAGGGCCTGGGAAACCCATCCACAGACACAAGGGGTCTGGTACCAGGAAGATGGGGCTTACCAGTCTCAGTCCATTGGAGAGGTTAGCTTAGAGTCCCATTCTGGGGTGCCAAATTGTTGGAAGGAAGTTTTCATCATGGTTCAGTCCAAGTTGGGAATAAACATGGTGAATGCTTCAGAAAGAAGGTTGCAGTTTATTGAAGAGGAGAGCCAGACAGGAAGATGTCTCTGGCAGAAAAGAGAAGAAAAAAGGGAGTAGGGAGTGGGTTTTTATATCCTCTGGAGCCTTTTGTTTGGAGTTGTTTCCTGTTCCTGTTTTGAGGCTTTGTATTTCCTGTGTGATGTATTTTGACCTGTGTCTAGGTGTGCCCTTTGTCATCCGTGGGTTAATATTATGTCCTGTCTTAGACTTCGGGTGGGGTATGTAGATTTTAGGTGTCTTTGCCCTTTTAATATTTCCTTCTCTGGGGGGCTGACTTCACACAAGGCAATGCCTTTATCAAGCTCTTTCCTGAATATGGAGATATAAACATAGATGATATAGACATTCCAAATAAAAGTATTTTAGCCCATCTCCAGCTGCGAATTTCATTATAATAAAGTTTGAGTATGAATTCCTTCCACTTTTATTTGTACACATTTGTCTTATTAGTGCTGATTCACATTTGCAACAGAAAGGTTACTTACGAACACTTTCATGTTTGAAATTTAGGCCAGGTGAAGATGATCATTCTGTAAATGTAGCACAGCAGCTAATAATAAGTTCCTTCCAAATGTTAATTATAAATTCTGACTTTAATTGCATCTTAGACAAAAATCACATCCACTCAGATTTACTGAGAGATGAAGGGGACTCTGTTCCATATACATTAATATATGACATATGATATTTAGAGCAGGTAATCTCTCCTTCCAGTAAAGTAGATCAATTTATTTATCTATTTCAAAAAATAGTTTTGGGAGTCCTCAGAATTCCCATCTTGTTTTTCTTGCCCTAATATTTTAAAGTCCAAGGTAGTAATCATATTATTTCCACATTTGGCAGTTTGTTTAGAGGGCCAACTTTGATTAGTTCTTCACTTCCAGAGCTACCTTAACTATAACCGATTCAAATGATGTACCACTTGTTCCTGCTAGTTTCCACTGTCCAAACTAAGAGTTTGGCTTGATACAGTTTGGCAGATGGCTGTAATTTAAAAACTCAGACATATAAAAAGCCAGATATTGCTAGCTAAGACATTCTACCTCATTGACAAGACAATGCTCCACTTAGGTTCAACCTATAGTGTTCACTAAAGAACAATGCCTCTCTTTAAATGCCATTAAAATGACAAGGCAAAGTCTTATGGGAATTCACTATGGGAGAATATTTTGTAAATACAGTAGTTACTTCTTTTCCAAAGGGGAAAAACTTGAAAATAATCTAAAAACACAGAAAATAAAAATGCTAACATTGAAAGAGAAAATGGAAATTAGAAAACATGCATTGAGACAAATCATGCATTGAGACTATTTATACAATGAAATTATATGGGAAAGCTCTTTTGTATCATTCAAGAATATCAAGAATATCAAACATTCTGCCACAGAGTTTAAGAACTCTGTAAAATTTCCATTCTGTGATAAGCTTCTTCACTCCTTAACTGATTATGTAAAATTTGAAGGCGAATGTGTATGATTCCCTGAGGATTGTTTAACTGCCAAACCATCACATGGGAATCTTGAGATTAGCAGAGGTAGCAAATAAAAAACAAACAAATCTAAATGCTTTATCTTTTATCCTCTTCTCCATGAAATTCAACTGAAGCATTAAATTCTGTGGCTGTTGAATAGCCTACAGTGGTTTGTGTCTCTCAGTTTCACTCCTATGTTTCTTGTGTACAGAAATTACTAAGCTCAACTGAGATGCACATTTTGATTCACTATGAAGACACAGTGCAGCAGTTTCTAAGTGGATTTCTAAGTGTTTCTAGGACTCAACCACCAATAATTAAAAAAGAAGCAGTTGAGAAGTAGCCAGAAAGCTTGACAACTACCATACATGCAATTTTATTAGTCTTTCATAAATTCTTCCATTGCCAAAGACATAAAGGGACGTTGACATTGGCGCAATGCCATTTCTAGAAGTAACCCTTACATGTCAATGAGCATATCTCACACTTACATAAAGAGACTTCTCAATTTCTATTGAGCACTGCCAATTGTAGCATTTTGTATACTTCTATTGATAACATAATGGATTAATGTCTCCTGTACTTCCTTTGACTTCTGAGCCATTATAATGTCAATGGAATAGTCTTATAGAATTGGTCTCCTAAAAATGACTTTTTAACACCATATTTTTGATTTATATATACACTGATGCTAATGCTTTCATCACCTTATAGTTAGAGTAGGTATGTTTTACTTTTAGTTACTGATAGGTTCTAACCTCTTTTATACTGAAATGTTCCACCATTTGGGAGCACATATGCAACTGCTCAGCATAAATTACTCAGTAATTACTTCATGTGCACTTCCAGTGGAAAAGGGACCAAAAAAGTAAAGAAGAAGGGACAACCTTTTGATTAAAGCTGTCATTTTAACTTTTTTTAATCCCCCAAATAGATTCCCCTGGAGAATGTCCATTCTATTCAATAGTGTTTGAGTAAAGGGTGTCCCTTATTAACAAGCCTAATGTGTGATCATTAAAAAGGATATTCTTACAATTCGTCCTTTAATATATTAGTATTCCAGAAAACTGATTTAGTCAAAATTCTCACTAGTGCAGCAATTAGACAGCAGTTTCTGCACAATTCATTTGTAGAATTATATGAATATACAGATAATCCTCAATTTACAACCACAATTAAGCCCAAAATTTCTGTGATTAAATGATACATTTGATAAGTGAGTTTTGCCCGTTTTATGACCTTTTTTGACACAGTTGTTGAATCACTGTAGTGGTTAAGTTAGTAACACAGTTGTTAAATGAACCTGGCTTCCCCATCAACTTTGCCTGTCAGAAGAGCTCAAAGGGGGATGACATGCAACCATAATAATCATGAGTCAGTTGTCAAGTATCTGAATTTTGATCATATGACCATGGGGATGCTGAAACGGTCATACATGTGAAAACGGTCATAAGTAATTTTTTTCAATGCTGTAGTAACTTTGGATGGTCATTAAATGAATTGTTGTAACTCAGTTGTATCTCAAGGACTACTTCGAATTAGGAGCCATGGATATTTTAGACAAATTTAGCTTATATTTAGGCTGCTCAGAAAGCATCTGGGAGCAACCATCACTGGTGTCAAATACTCTATTCCAGTGATGGCGAACCTTTTAGAGACCGAGTGCCCAAACTGCAACCCAAACCCCACTTATTTATCATTGGGTGCTCGGTGGGTGTGGCCCAGTAGATGGGCATGACCACTGGGTGGGTGTGGCTACAGTGGTCATGGCACACTGGGTAGGCATGGCTGGAGTGGGCGTGGCCACCTCAATGTTGCTCATGGGGAGGGATGCCTGTGGGGGCCGGGCAGGGTTGGGGGACATCCAGGTGGTCTCTGGTGGGTGGGACAGTGGGCAGGAGGCTAGTCCTGCAGGGTGAGATGAGACAAGGCAGGGGGCAGGGAAGGGGTGCCATTGCCACAGGGCAAGGCAAAGCAAGGGAGGGACCGGGGGGGCTGCTGCCTGACACCATCAGCCCTTACACACAGTGAGCACATGGGGACCAACTGTATCCATCAGCAGCCACAGCCTGCCAGCTCCTTGACCGGTGCACTCTGAGGCTCCGCAGCCCACTGTGAATACCAGGCAAGCCCTCCAGCAGCAGGCAGAATAGGGGAGGGAGGATCCAGTATACCAGTTTCTTACCACCGCTTGGCTTGTTCCATGACCTCATGGAAGTGGCATTGTGCAGGAGGTGGCAAACAGCTGGTTTTGGAGTGGTGTGGCTGTTTGCCACCTCGCATATTGCACCTAATTGTGCCCAATGCTGCTGTGGAGCAAGTGGGGCAGGTTCCCCCCTCACCTGCCCATTCAGCTCAGCTTTGGTGGCTCTGTAGGCAGAGCTGACAGAGAAGAGAACTTCACAGCTCTGCTTACAGAGCCTCCAAAACAGCAGGTGGATCGCCGGAGGCTCAGGGAGGGAGGGTGCTGAAGTGGGCAGTTGGGCCATTGGCAAGAGCAACACAGTTGAGCGGAAAGTGACCTCAGAACAAGTGGGACAGGTAAGGAAAGAAATTCTCGCTCCCCCCAGCAATTGCCTTTCTTTTCTTACCTGACTCCCAGCCCCATGCCATTTCTACTTTGTGATCTGCTGCTGCTGCTTGCCATTTTTTTTGTTTTTTTTTTGGGGGGGGGGAAGGTCAATCAATCAATTTCAACTTCTTGTGAAAGATCGCGAAGTTGAAATTGATTGATTGACCTTTCTTTCCCAAAAAAGCCTTCCTTTGTTTCCTTGCACACTTCAGCACCCTCCCTCCTCAAGCCTCTGGCACTCCACTTGCAGCTTTGGTCGGCCTGCCGGCCACCATCTTAACACCCTGCCCACCGCCACCCAGCACGGCTGCCCTGGGGTTGCAGTGGCTGGCCTGGCATAGGAAGGGCATGTGCCCCACTCTCCCACCACCATGCAGGGTAAAGTTGCTGCACCCGTCCCTGCCCAAATGCCCTCACCTCCACCAGCATTTTTTTTACTAACCTGCTTTCATCTGCATTCTGTTTCTCCATTCACTTCTCAGCCTTCACCATGTGTTTGTGTTAGAAAGTCTGATGGAACTTTGTTTTTTACCGATAGTCCACAAACACACAGCGAAGGCTGAGAAGTGAACAGAGAAACGGAATGCAGCTGAAAGGCAGGTTAGTAAAAAAAAAATGCTTGGGGGAGGCAAGGGCATGTGGGAAGGGGGGGGCTGGCAACCTTACCCTGCGCAGCTTCGGGAGGTGTCTGGCAGGGGGAGGGAAGCAACTGGTCTATCACCATGCTAGTGCCAATGCGTTGCTTCTCTACCCCATTAACAGGCCCCACACCTTCCCTCGCATGGAGTGCCCTGCTCCCGCCACTCCCCCCATTCCACACAGCACTTTCTTTCCACCTCCAACACATCACTTCCTCCGGCACTGTGTGGGACTAAAAATAAAGTTCAATCAATCAATTCCAACTTTACAAGATCTTTATTTTTCCCCACAAGAAGTTGAAATTGACTGATTGAACTCTTTTTTTGCACATGGCGGCAGAGGCCTAAAGCAAAAACATTTTTTAAAACCCAGCTTAAAAAGCCACTTGCCCAGGGAGATTTTGATGCAGGTTGATCATGGCCTTGGACTGGGGCAATGGCACACGTGCCCACAGAGAGGGCTTTGCATGCCACCTTTGGCACACGTACCATAGGTTCAGCACCACGGGTCTATTCTTTATCTGAAATCTATGGGATACAAACTGGTTGAAATCGTATCTGGTTATCATCCCATGCAGTGAAGTAAAACGATAAATCAATACATTTTATGTTAACAACTTCATAGACTGACTATGCACATTTTAAAATTCCATATTTAACAGACACCAGAGTTCATTCTAGAATTTTTTAAAGAAAGATGTTAATGTGTGCCTTGGTCATTCATTTAACATTGTCTGAGTTTTCTTCAGTATTAAAGAGTAGCAGATGTATTCCAGATTGTTGTTTTTGTTAGTTGCAAAGTCATGTCCGACCCATCGCGACCCCATGGACAACGTTCCTCCAGGCCTTCCTGTCCTCTACCATCTTCTGGAGTCCATTTAAGCTCACACCTACTGCTTCAGTGACTCCATCCAGCCACCTCATTCTCTGTCGTCCCCTTCTTCTATTGCCCTCAACCTTTCCCAGCATTAGGCTCTTCTCCAGTGAGTCCTTCCTTCTCATTAGGTGGCCAAAGTATTTGAGTTTCAACTTCAGGATCTGGCCTTCTAAAGAGCAGTCAGGGTTGATCTCCTCTAGGACTGACCAGTTTGAATGCATTGCAGTCCAAGGGACTCGCAGGAGTCTTCTTCACCACCATAGTTCAAAGTGCCTCAATTCTTTGGCACTCACTTATGGTCCAACTTTCACTGCCATACATTGCAACTGGCAAGACATAGCCCTGACTATATGCACTTTTGCTGCCAGGGTGACGTCTCTGCTTTTAAATAATGATAACTTTATTGTCACTTTGAATGTACACCAATCGGCATACATCAAAATGAAATTTTGTTGCATACAGCTCTCAAAGGGTCACCACCTCCGATATATACTTCTTGTTCGTGGCCCGCTCAAATTTCACATTTCAAATTTTTAGTGTGATGTCTAGATTTCCCATGGCTTTCCTCCCCAGGAGCAAGTGTCTTTTAATTTCTTGGCTGCAGTCCCCATCTACGGTGATCTTGGAGCCCAGGAAAATAAAATCTGTCACTGCCTCTATTTCTTTCCCATCTATTTGCCAGGAATTGAGAGGGCTGGATATCATGATCTTGGTTTTCTTAATGTTTAGTTTCAACCCAACTTTTGCACTCTCCTTCTTCACCTGCAACAAGAGGCTCTTTAGTTCCTCTTCACTTTCTGCCATTGGAATAATATCTGCATATCTTAGGTTGCTGATATTTCTCCCGGCAATCTTAATTTCAACTTTTGATTCATCTAACCCTGCCTTTCTCATGATGTGCTCTGCATATAAGTTAAATATGCACGGCGACAGTATACAACCTTGCCGTACTCCTTTCCCAATTTTGAACCAATCCGTGGTTCTGTGTCCAGTTATCACTGTTGCTTCTTCACCCGCATATAGGTTTCTCAAGAGACAAATAAGATGGTCTGGTACTCCCATCTTTTTAAGAACTTGCCACAGTTTGTTGTGATCCACACAAAGGCTTTAGCATAGTCAATGAAGCAGAAGTAGATGTTTTTTCTGGAACTCTCTAGCTTTCTCCATGATGCAGCATATGTTGGCAATTTGATCTCTAATTCCTCTGCCTCTTCAAAATCCTGCTTGTACATCTGCTAGTTCTCAATCCACATACTGCTGGAGTCTAGCTTGTAAGATTTTAAGCATAACTTTACTAGCATGTGAAATGAGTGCAATGGTGTGATAATTTGAACATTCTTTTGCACTGCCTTTCTTTGGAATTGGAATGTAAACTGATCTTTTCCAATCCTGTGACCACTGTTGAGTTTTCCAAATTTGCTGGCAAATTGAGTGTAGCACTTTTACTGCATCATCTTTTAAGATTTTGAATAACTCAGCTGGAATACTGTCACCTCCACTAGCTTTGTTGTTGCTCAGCTTTTCTAAGGCCCACTTCACTTCACATTCTAGGATGTCTGGCTCGAGGTCAGTGACCACCTCATCATGGTTATCAGGAACATTAAGCCCGTTCTTGTATAGTTCTTCTATGTAATTTTGCCACCTCTTCTTAATCTCTTCTGCCTTTGTTAGATCCCTGCAATTTTGGTCCTTTATCATGCCCATTTTAGCATGGAATGTTCCCTTCATCTCTCCAATTTTCTTGAAGAGATCTCTGGTCCTCCCTATTCTATTGTTTTCTTCTATTTCTTTGCACTGTTCATTTAAGAAGGCATTCATATCTCTTCTAGATATTCTCTGGAATTCTGCATTCAGTTGGAGGTATCTTTCTTTTTCTCCCTTGCCTTTCGCTTCCCTCCTTTCCTCAGCTATTTGCAAAGCTTCCTCAGACAGCCATTTTGCTTTCTTGCATTTCTTTTTCTTTCACATTGTTTGCTACCTGTTGTACAATGTTGCAAACCTCTGTCCATAGTTCTTCAGGCACTCTGTCTATCAGATCTAAATCCTTAAATCTATTTGTCACCTCTACTGTATACAGTATTTATCATGGATATGATTTAGTTCATACCTGAGTGCCCTAGTGCTTTTCCCTACTTACTTTAGTTTAAGCCTAACTTTTGCAATGAGAAGCTCATGGTCTGAGCCACAGTCAGCTCCTGGTCTTGTTTTTACTGACTGTATAGAGCTTCTCCATCTTTGGCTGCAGAGCACATAGTCAATCTGATTTCTGTGTTGACTGTCTGGTGATGTCCATGTGTAGAGTTGTCCCTTGGGTTTTTGGAAAAGAGTGTTTGCTATGACCATTGTATTCTCTTGACAAAATTCTGTCATCCTGTGCCCTGCTTCATTTTGTACTCCAAGACCAAACTTGCCTGTTATTCTGGTTACCTTTTGACTTCCTATTTTAGCATTCCAATCCCCCATGATGATAAGGACTTCATTTTTGGTGTTAGTTCTATAAGGTGCTATAGAGCTTTATAGAACCAGTCAATTTCATCCTCTTCAGCACCTCTGGTTGGGGCATAGACTTGGACTACTGTGATATTGAATGGTTTGCCTTGGATCTGAACTGAGATCGTTCTGTCATTTTGGGGATTTTATCCCAGTATTGCTTTTCCTACTCTTTTATTGACTATGAAGGCTACTCCATTTCTTCTGCGGGATTCTTGCCTGCAGTAGTATACCTGATGGTCATCTGAATTAAATTCACCCATTCCTGTCCATTTTAGTTCGCTGATACCTAAGATGTCGATGTTCAGTCTTGTCATCTCTTGTTTGACCATGTCCAGCTTGCCTTGATTCATGGATATTATATTTTAGGTTCGTATGGAGAAAAAATCTTTACAGCATCAGACTTCCTTTTAACCACCAGATACATCCACAGCTGAGTGTCCTTTCGGCTTTGGCCCAGTCGCTTCATTCTTTCTGGTGCTACTTTTACTAGCCCTCTGCTCTTCCCCAGTAGCATATTGGACGCCTTCCGACCTGAGGGGCTCATCTTCCAGTGTCATATTTTATTTTATTTTTTATTTTAATCCCATTTATATCCCGCCCTTCTCCGAAGACTCAGGGCGGCTTACAATTTAAGCACAAACCAATGTGCTTAGCAATACCTTTTTGCCTTTTGGTACTGTCCATGGGGTTTTCATGGCAAAGATACTGGAGCGGGTTGCCATTTCCTTCTCCAGTGAATCATGTTTTGTCAGAACTCTCTGCTATGACCTGTCCAGCTTGGGTGGCCCGGCATGGCATAGCTCATAGCTTCATTGAATTACACAAGCCCCTTCACCATGACAAGGCAGTAATCCATGAAGAGGGTGTATTCCAATAATGAGCCAATAAATCAATAATTCATTGTGTTTTATCTATTTGGATTTTTAAAATGGCATAGTGTTGAGGAAACTTTGTATGAAGGAACAGTAGTTGAGGATGCAAAACTGAGCTGTTTATGTAAACCAATTCATTTGTAAGACGCAATAATGCTTTTACTTCACACCAGGTTTTTTGTTTTCCTAAACAATATATTTAACACAGCTATATGAAGGCAAAGAATTTTGGGAATACTGGTGGAATGGCAGCATCTTTTGATGCAGGTTTAAAGGCTGATTCAGAGGACTATGATTTTTTAGAATAGATTTTGCCTTAGATGACACACGGGGACAACTCTTGCTTAAAGGAGTTGCCAAAAAACTTCAAGTTTAGAGGGCACCAAGGACCTCACAGTCAAGACAGAAGCGCAATTCACAAATGAAAGCAAATATACATGTCCCAGGATAATGTTGGAGGATCCAGTCCTGGTCAGTCACAAGGGCTCAGTTAGGTCTTCCAAGCTTTCAGACTAGTGCTGGACCCCATCCTCAGGGAACTTCTCTCCCACCAGAAGCACAACTGAAACATGAACTACTCTATGGACTGATCTGCTTTGTATCCTGGCATTCACTGTCATATCATTCTTCTTTTGTGCCTGAGCGTGGTCATGCTGTACCTTCTTTGTACTCAGGCATCCCTGAAAACCAAAAACTACTATAAAGACAAGGAACACCAAAGATGGTCACTGTTTATAATATAAAAAAAGCTTGTTCTCTTTTGTGTAACATGAGATTTTAGTTATTGATTGAGAATATGCATTTCTCTCCCGTCAAATATTTTATGTTTCCACTCTACTACAAAAAAGAAGTTGCAGAGGTTAATCAAAAAAGCTATTATTTCATAATTTACAGTTATGAAAAACCAGATGGAAAATGACTATGAGTCAATTGATGATAAAAATACAAAATTGAAGCAAATAAGTGACAAAGATACATATAAAAACTGCAGCTATAAGCCCTGTCATGTGATAGATTTTTAGTCAAATGACTGCATCCTGAAAATTTTTCCAGACTAATCAAATTACCTAACAAATAAATAATATGTGCTGAGTTGCTGGAAGTGATAAAGCAGGGCAGGTTTATCTGTCTGATGTGTAAATAAGCTATAACTCAATACTATAGTACAGATTTTTGCCTTCAGTTGTAAGCATTTGTAGGCTATATTACAGAAACCTCTGCTTGAAACTCCTGTAAGGTATTGCAAGTCAGTATCAACAAATGGGCTAAAGTGAGGACCTTTTTACAGTATACTGTATATTATATTATAATATTATTCCCGTATGGCAAATTATTTCTAAAAAACAGGTAGAAAATATGAAATAAATTCAGTTTACAATGTTTATATAGAGAAGCTTTTGGAGTACCTCTTATTTATATAACTCTAGCATAAATACCTGAGGATTTATTTAAAGGAGAAAAACTAAATAATCTTTCTGGATTTTTTATGTGCATTTCCTAATGCAGTTTTTTTTCTTAAAAAATGCAAAATTCCTCTATAAATTTTATGAATTACATGCCATGTATCTTTTTTTTTCTTTTTTCTTATACTAGCATTTCTTATGCTATGCAACTCAATGGACTGTACAGATTCATTCCCAGCTAAATCTACAACCATGTTCTTTTTATGTTAAATGGGCCAGGTTCAGACAACCTATACACTTAAAAAGATCAACTAAAAGTAGTCAGTGATACAGCTTTAAAGCAAATATTTCAATAGTGGCAGCTGCTTTCCAGCCCAAAGCCAAGGTAGAAGAGTATTTTGTTTAGTGAGTAAAATGTTTTATGGGGTAATTAGCAAAGACCTACAGTGCTAATTCATCATGAACAAGCCTTGTTCAATCCATAGCCATGGTGTGAAAGTTTGGATATGTATTGTCAACATCTGGCGGTAGAGACATAGTGATTTTGTTCCTAAAACAAAATGGAGCTTGTGGAGCACTCTGCTCCACTTAAGGCAGAAGTGGCTTCACAGCACAAATTTTTGGTAGATTTGGTGTATATTCCAGAATATCTGAATATCTGAAAGATCCTTGAATCATGTGGGTTTCATCTACTTAAAAAATAAAAAAGTTAAAAAAGAATAGATTTCATCAACAGAGACCATAAGATTTCTTTCCACTCAGCTAAGATTGCTTGTTTGGCTAGGATCTTTCTAAATAAAAGACCTCTGACCTTACAGTCAAAACAAAACAAAACAAATCCCTAAATTGTTTCCTGTTTTGCAAAGTCTGAGCAAGCATTCTATAGCTTGCAGTCAATGTTGACTGTATGTTGCTAAACTAAATACCTCAAGAGCTGTTTATATCAGGAGGGGCGTGGAGAACCCAAGACTTTTCTACTAAGAAAGGGTTGAAAGATCAGGATGTACGGACAAAATAAATGCTCAAGAAAGCATTCTTCTATAGCACCAAAAGATAAAAAAAAATGTTGGTTTGATCTTTGATCTTTCAGTATTCTATCATGGCTAGAAATGACATCTTGCAGGATGACTGTCCACAAAGCACTGTATGTAGGGAAACAATAACCCAAACAGAAATGGAACAAGCAACATTTTTTTTTACTTGTTTCAAGATTTAAAGTCGCAAACTATTTTTTCCTCACCAATTTAATTGGAATCAAATGATTTATACGTTTCAGATTATATTCCTATAAATGTTTTCCAATATATCAATGAGTTATATTGACCTCATAACTTCTAAAAGGTACATACAAGACCAACTCCTTATTTTCTTATATATCTTTTCTTTTATATTTGTTTTTCCCCTACTAGATGTTCTATACATAAAAGCTATGAAGCCAAACATGATTATGGACAGCTTGTAAGCATAGAGAAAAAGACATTTCACTATTCCAGTGTTACCCTTTTCTAAGCTGGTGCCCTCTACGTTTTCTGAACCTTAATACTCTAATGGGAACAAACTGTGCACACTGCAGCAACCTAAACATCAGAAAAAGAAACAAATCATCTACACAGCATTTTCTGAAAAATGGATACCCACATAACTTTATCAAAAATGCCTGACCTCTCAACCTACTATAGCACAACCAACACAAGCTGTGAAAAGGATAATACTGTCATAAATCAAAAACATCTAAAAAAAACAAACAACAGACTGTTACAACCACATGGCATCACTGTAACACAAAAACCAACTAAAGCCCTTCAAAATTTCTTAAGTAAACCAAAATGCCCAGTAGCCCAGAAGGAAAAATGGGAGTCACCTATAATATATCTTGTAAAGTCTGTAAAAGGCATTATGTAGGACAGACAGACTAGCAGAGACAGACTAGCAGAGCACAGCATGAACAGCATGAACAGCATGAACACCAACTAGCAGTCAGAAGTTATGACAAAAACTCCTTAGTTGCACAACACATAGAAAAGACTTCACCATAGTTTCATCTTGGAAACAGTGAGTATCCTAGACCAAGTTAAGTCTAAAAATGCTAGAAAATTCCTGGAAGCCTGGAACTCAGACAAATCAGCCATCAACAGGCACATAGAGATAAACAACATCTATATACCATTAAAGAGAGACAATTAAAAAGCTAAAAGAGCACAATATCTCCTGAACAGCAATCATATACTCAGATTAACCCTAAGCAATAGAAAAAAATTACCAACTCAGTAAACAATAGCATAATCAAAGAACCACCAAGAATGATCCTACTGACAAGGAAAGTCACTGTATATAAACAGAGAGCAAACACCTCTCTATTCTAGCAACAATGTTATTTAATTGAATAATGAAATGTCTGCAAGAAAACAACCAAGCTCAAAGAGCACCAAGACCTATAGGCAGCAAAAAGTAAGGAATTATTTTTTTTAATCTATTAGTTATCATGTTTAAGAGACATCCTGATTTTTGCTGGTCAGGTTGGTAACCAATAACAGAGCCCCAACAGCAGTCACGGAAGAAGTATAGCATGTAAGCAAGTAGATAGACAGTGATTGAGGCAAGAGCTGTCACTGCTGCTACTGTCTTCGTCACCATTCCTTCTCTTGAGTTAACCATTGTCTGCTAGCTGAAAAGCCAAAAACCTCATAGATTCCTTAATGATTACTCCTGGTTACTTTCTTCCTGACTTTTCAGGAAAAGGGGAGACACAGCAAGTATCGGCTGCAGTTCTCCAAAATGAGCACAGGATTGCAGCAAAGAGATAACACTAGTAGGTTTTCCTGATTTTTGCAGCTCTTGACCAATCAGAATGGATTGCCTTTCTTGAACATTGAAGAGCTATATGTTCAGGTTGTTTGCTTCTAAAGGAAATATATGTGTATATGTAGGTATCTATTTAGTTAGTTCCTTTGTATGGCCTCCCAGTTCTCGATTGGGACTTTGAGTAGCTAACATAAAATTATTATTTTTAAAAAAAGAGATCAATGAGATATAAATAAGACATAGCATGCAACAGAATTAGAATTACAGAACTACATAGCATAATATTCTAAACCATTCTACCAAGCCTAGGGCCATATAAATCTCAGAGAGGAATCTATTACAAAGGGTAGACATAACCCACTAAAGGGTGTGAGTTCAATTTTTGAGGAGATAGGATCACTGCTAATGTTTTATGATATCCTTTAGCATCACACAAACTTCAAACTTCCCAGTTCCCCAATCTCTACATTTAAGATTAATAAGGGTTTATCATTATCATCTGCCATAAAACCTTTCTGGCATTATTCATTAAAATAAACCAAAAATCCACAAAACCCTCTTTCCACAAAATTGAGCATAGATGAGACATTCTGTCCTAACAAGCATACAGGGGCTCCAGTCAGAGTTCTAATGGTAAAGTCTCCTTTTTAAAAAATTCAGTACAAGAATACAGTATCTAGCAGGGCTTAATTTCTAGCAATGAGGGAGAAAAACATTTAAAGCAGACACAAGAATGAGTCATATTATAAACAAATTGATTAACATATTTCATAAAGGTTGTCAAGAGGGAAAAAAGGATCTAATTGGTATTTTAAACAAAGGAGTAATGAATAAACGTCTGGCTATTGCTGAGAAGAAAAATGTTCCTGTTTTTCTCCTTTTTATGAGATGCAAAAGGTTGAAGAGACAAAGTATGTGTACATTCCAAATTGGGCAACAGTAATTCAAAAGGATGCGCCCATTGAAAACCTCTAGTACAGTTCCTTCTGTTATTCAAGATCATAGCTGATAAGAATATGTATGCATGCATGCATCAGTATCTGTGTATATATGTCCAAATAGGTTCTAGTAGGTCATCTTCACAGAACCAGCTACATACACTTAGACAAATTGATGGATTTTGTTGTCTGTCAAAGGCCTTCAAGGACAAACTGGTGGTATCTGCTAATAGAAGGAAGCAGTAGGTAAGAGTAGCAGCAGCAAGAACAACAGCAAGAATTCCAAAGATTTGCCAGGTAATTTCAGTGTCATTTTAGTTTCAAACCATGTTCACTCCCATTATCAGGGGCACCATATGACAGGCTGCTAATCTAGTCTGTATCTTCTCTTTATTGCTGAAAGAGTAAATAAAAATGTGTGGATGCCTTGATTGACCAAAGTCATTATGAGTGGAGGAGATTGACAACCACAATCTGGTGATAACAGAGAAAATGTGTCTAGGAATGAAAAAGAAGTAAATAGGATGGAGCATGAATTAACAAATTGTCAGAATCCATATTTAATGGACCTCTTTTCCCCTTCTAAACCCAAACCTCACTCACATTTTCCTGCAATGAACTTGGCCTGTTTGAACTGACCAGATGAACAATGGGGTGGGGTTTTGCTTGGGATACTTTTTACCTATTGATCTGGCAGGAAATCCTCAGATCCTGTCTATTATGCCTGCTATCAACTTCTCCTAATAAAAGCTCCTTTTGGAAGAAACTGCTTCCACGAGTTCTACTTTCTTAGGATGAGGGTTTGGAGTGGGCCCTGACACAAATGAACTTAAGCAAAAAATAAATAAATTGGTGGTATATCTGTGAGGGAGGGTTGTAATAGATCTGAATGTAGTTGATAACATGAAGTAGAGTTGGTGAATACATCAAAGGAAGTACTGTGTTTCTCCAAAAAGAGGCCTGGATCTTATATTTATTTTGGGTCCAAAAGAACCATTAGGGCTTATTTTGGGGGGATGTCTTTTTTTTTGCCCTCCAAGCAGCAGGCAGAGACAGAGACAGTGGTGCAGGAGGGGAAGGTGGGGCAGCCACAGGAGGGGAGGGGGCGGCAGACTCTCTGGAGGACCAGGTTAGAAGGCAGGGGCCAAGCATGCAGGGGCCATGGCATGGGACCACTCCCACATCACCACCTGCATCACCTTGCCCTGGTGACATCGGCAGCAGGCAGAGGCAGAGGTCGCGGGGGGTGCACAGGAACTACAGAGTTTTGCATGATACAAATGAGGTAGAATATACTGTTACCACGCCAAAGCCATTTAATCCAAGGTGACCAGTGAATGTGGTTTCAGCTTTTACACTGTCCCTTGACTAGAATATTAGTGGGTAAAATTCAGGGATCACTCCCCTTTTCCTTCAGCACCAAGCTCCCTGTGCTTCTTTCCACTTCTACCTCAAAGCCTCAGTGATTTGGTTCTCTCCCTGCCTTCCCAGTATGCAATCCTAAACCCACCCCCTTCTTTCAACTACCACCTCCTCATCTCCCTATTTCCATCCACAAGTGGCAGCTTTCTTTCTCATTGCTTTTTTCTTCTCCAGGACTGTTTTCTTGCAGAGGCTCTGGAAATTTGGCTTTGAGGCAGCAGATGGGTATTTTCAATTGCCATGCATGGCATCTTGACACTGTGAATTCACTGCATTGCAAAAATTTGACTCATTTACTTTCTCAGCTGCAGAATATGCCCCACTCTGAAAGGAGAAGGGAGCACCATCCATTGGTTTTTGGCTTATTGGAGGGTTCCTCCTGGTTTGGTGATAGGCTTTTGGGAGGGCTCATCTTCAGCCTGGTCTACACTGTGTGGGGAAGTTCTGTCTGATTTAGCAAAATGAAATTTAGCAGGCCAAGAATGCAGGGGCCATGGCAAATGCTTAAAATCATGCTAGGACTTATTTTCTTGTTGCATCTTATTTTCAGGGAAACATGGTAAAGCTCAGAAAATAGTAGATTTTGGATTATTGTTTCATATATACTTCATTACTAAACAGAGAAACAAAATGACTATGGTTGGGCAAAAGAAAAAACAGTAGAAGCAGGAGGACTTCTGATTACCTGCTAACCTCATTGACTATGCTTGGCATGAGGTTATCACATGGGGTTTGGTATGGGCTTGGAAGGATGCATGGGGAGTCCACCCTTTCCTTCGTTTCTTTTTCCAGTAGGCAAGTAAATGACTGCTGTTGGGTGAAGGAGGGAGGGAGGGATTATAAAACAGATTGGGAACATTGAAAATGAAGATCATGTGACGTCAGCCCAGTAGCAGCCATTAGCAATGATAAAGCCATAATTTAAGATAAGATAACCTTTACTATCACTTTTCAGTGTACACAATGGCACACATTAAAATTAATTTCTGATGCCCACTCTCAAAATTTCTATGGAGATTCTCAGTTGTCCCAAAGATGCTTTTTCAAAAGGCAACTTTCTTGTTTTTCTTTGAAGATGTTTCACTTCTCATCCAAGAAGCTTCTTCAGCCCTCACTGGATGGTAGGGAATGGAAGGATTTTTATACTCCTTGCAGACAGCTAGTCATTTGCATTCTTTTAGAGATTCACTTCATAAACACATGGCACAATGTAGGAGAACAAACCCATCAGGACAAGATTCAGCAGTCCATCTGCATTTAAAAGACAAAGACCACTCTGTCCGTATTTGGGGCAGAGAAGACTGCTGGTTTGAAAGAGGGGTCAAATAGGCCATCTATGTCAAAATTGAACAACCTTCTCTCAGCAGAGGGGGAGGGATATGGATCATCTATCTCTAGTCTACAATACAGTCCTTTCAACAGTTCCAAGAAGGCTCCACACCCTGCACTACTCAGGTGACCCTGATGACATAGATAAACCTCCATGTGGCCTCAATGACTCTCTAAAAGAATGCAAATGACTAGCTGTCTGCAAGGAGTATAAAAACCCTTTCATTCATCACCATGCAGACAGAGCTTAAGAAACTTCTTGGATGAGAAGTGAAATGTTGTTTTTTTTAAAATACAAGAAATATATATACATATACTGTATTTATACACACACACATTAATTAAATTAAAAACACAAATCCCAAGCATATTGAAATTGAAGCAAGAAATTTGAACACTGGGACAAGGTAAAAAACTAAAACAGTTTTTAATAAAATCAAGCTTTCATTGGACAAACTGCCAACGTCGTCAGGATAAAAGCGCTGGAGTGGTGAAACTACATTTATATCATTGGCGTTTTTGCACTCCACTCATGGAACGCGTCACCGGTCTATTCGTTTCTGTTGGCCGTAATTTCTCGAGCTGCCGCACACTCGTTTTTGTAGGCTGCGATTGTCTCTGAGTGTTTGCTGTCCGAGGGGGATCACTATCCGTTCTATCAGTCATAGTCATTGCTCTTGTCATTGCATGTGTTCTCATACCGAAGGGTCTTAATGGTTGTTCTTCCTCTTTCTCATGTTCTGTGGTGTGGGGTCATTGTGTAGTCCTGATCCTGGTTTGGCGATGTGCCCTGTAAGTGTTCGTATTGTCTGCGTTCACATTGTCCATGCCGTTCCTTTCCCCAAATCCTAAGAGCTTAGTATGCAGGGGTGAGGTCTATATGATGGTTGATTGAGAGATGGTCAGAATACAGGCTTCTTTGAACAATTGTCCACCTTTGGTGTTGTCACGGGTGATCGCCTTAACCCCCACTAGATCAAAGGTGTGATTGTATGTGGCCATGTGTGCCCACACCTGTGAATGTTGTTCCTGTCTTCTGATTGCAAGCTTGTGTTCGTGTATTCTAGTCCTCAGCTGTTTTGCAGTCTCCCCAATATAATTATAGTGGCAGTTCTCACATGCCATCTTATATACAACTGAGGACTTCTCTTCATTGGTCCCAATGTTCTAATTTCTTGCATATATATTGCCAGCGACAACACTAAAGGCGGCCGCTTATTTAAAGAAGCTTGGTTTTCAAACCACTCCTCCATCAACCGGCATATAGACCTCCCCCCTGCATACCAGGCACTAAGAAATTGGGAAGAGGAATGACATGTGCGACATGAAGACAAACAGTGCAAGAATTCACAAATTACCTCATTGCATCAAATCCAAGATTGCACCAGCACACAACCACTCTGCAATGTCGAACACAAGGAAGAAGAGCAACACCCATTTAAGATCCCTGGCATGAGAACATGGACAATGACCAGAGTTATGGCTACAACATATGGAACTATAAACAATTCATTTTTAACAACAGATACCCAGAGACAAATACATCCCAAAAACGGATGCGCGAAAACTCAAAGAAATACGGCAGATTTGAACAAACAGATCTGAGTGTGCTCCATGAGCAGAGTGCAGACACCAACAGTATAAACGGAATCTCCCCACCCCAGCATCTCCATCCTGACGACGTTGTATAAATATATATATATATATGTATATATATATATATATATATATATATATATATATATATATATATATACACAACATATATATATATATATATATATATATATATACACAACATATATATATATATATATATATATATATATACACACACAGTATAGATAGATAGATGATAGATAGATAGATAGATAGATAGATAGATAGATAGATAGATAGATAAAATCTATCATCTCTCATATATCTCTATCATCTCTCAATTATCTCTCAATTTCTATAAACACACACACACACAAAACTTTGACGGGAATATGTAGGTTGATGATAACTGCATGTTACCAACACTACATAAACTGCATTAGTTCATGATAAAGAAAAAACAATCCAAAGGTTTTGGGGGAATTTACAGTGAATATGTTTCATGGGAAAAATGAGTAGAAAAAGAACAAAAGAGATTAGAAGAATGATTAGGCCATTCGCTGATCCTAGAATATAGAAGAATGGACGAGGAAGAAAAAAATAGAGTGAACACAAAAATAAGAAGTCAGGAAATGGCAGTAGAAGCTGCTTCTGGCAGAATGAAAAAAATATTACAAAGTGCCACAGAAATGTATAGAATTCCACTAATAGGAAGTATAAAAGAAGGATGTTTGCTGAACCAATGAACTAAAAGAGGCTATGAATGAGAAGAATATTATGAGAAAATGATTGCTGCAAAAGTGAGAAAAAGAAATTGTATATGGTAACCAAATTACCCTCTTAAATTCAGGCCAGCCAAGTGAAGCTTTCAAAGTCTGCCCAGTGTCTGGAGGCTGTGTGGGTCTAGATAAGGAGAAATTGACCAAATTAAGTGGATGTGAATGTCCATCTTTATTCCTAGTTGGGTTGGTTTGAGTTGTACTATTCAACCAGGAGCAAGATGAACATCAGTCAGAAGTGCTAGCAACTTGAAGGTTCTCTTGGACTTACGGTTCCTCTAAAAGAGTAGGTGGAAGCTATGGTTAAGACCATATGATTAGGGTTATACTATGGAATGTTTTGCATGAAAATGGAATGTAAGGCTTTTTACTAAATATGATTAAGAATAGTCTACAATGGCAGTAAAGATATATAAGAATAAAGGGAGTACTTATCAAATGTCTCACAAGTGAACAAGGAGACAAATCTATGATATCCCCTTGCTTGTTTAATATATTTAGAGATAAATGTATAAGGAATGCCCATGGTGATGTTCAAGGTATGCTGGTTAAAGAATGTGAATGTTTATGTATTTTGTATGCAGATATTGCCATATTACTGGCTGAAAAATTAAATGATTTGGAACAAATGTTATATAGATCATTTGAAGCACCGAGCATTATATTCTAAAAATTCATCAATCAAAGATTAGAATAGTTGTATTAGATTAAAAAGGGATGCGGCTCAGTGGGTTAGGATGCTGAGCTTGTCGATCAGAAGGTCGGCGGTTTGGCGGGTCGAATCCCGAGTGCCGCGTAACAGAGTGAGTGCCTGTTACTCGTCCCAGCTTCTGCCAACCTAGCAGTTTGAAAGCACGTAAAAATGCAAGTAGAAAAATAGGGACCACTACGGTGGGAAGGTAACAGCATTCCGTGCACCTTTGGCGTCTAGTCATGCCGGCCACATGACCACGGAGATGTCCTCGGACAAGCGCTGGCTCTTCGGCTTTGAAACGGAGATGAGCATCGGCCCCTAGAGTCGGAAACGACTAGCACACATGTGCGGGGGAACCTTTACCTTTTTATTAGATTAAAAAGATAGAATAAACCATAGAAAATTTTTACCTAAAGGCTTATTGTAAAGCAATTGTACAATATTCTGTTTTTTGCCAGAATGTTTATTAAAACTGGGGAAATGGATAGAGGAATTTTAACACATAGAAATTCAGACACAAGGGTAGGGGATAGTGTCTGGCTTAGTGAGCAATGGACATGCAGCAAAAATGTCTGTAGAGAAGAGACTGGATATGTCAAGAGAATTTTAGAAGTTGAATGCTTAAGAACTGGAGGAAGAGGAGGACATACAGCCAATAATGAATGAATGCTGAATTAATGTGGATTTAATATAAAAGAGAGTCTATGGAGAAAATACGTAGAGGTTATTTGTTCACAAAGAGATGAGAACCAAATCATGAAAAAATTATATGAAGGAAGAATGGATGAGTAGAGAGGAAGAAGAAGCTTGAGAAAGTTATGTAGAGATAATTGAAAAAATTGATGACATCCCGGAAATGAGAGATGAGAAATCTCAAGAATAAAGACAGTGCTTGAAGCTATGAATAGATGTAATAGAAATCAAGGTGGTTTGTTTGCATAAAGAGATATGAAGAGATATAAATATGTTGCTGTCAATTAGCTTTAGCTGTGTTTCTTTTTTCTTAATTGGTTCTTACTTCTTTGGCTTATATGCTCTACAAAACATTGCTTATCCAAAAGAAAACAATATGCTGGATATGTATGTAATATATTCCCAATAAATACTTCCAGTAGATTCTACAAAAATGGATTTTTTCAACTCACATATACTAACTTTATTATTGTAGTCCTGAGCACATATAATACATTCCTATATTATCAGTAGTATATTGAAAAAGATCAATCTATCATATTTACATTTAAATAAATATTTTAGTTAAAAATTCCAAGGAAGAATATATAACTGTTTAGATAATTTGAAACCTACAAAAAAGAATCATCTCCCTGGCAGGTAAGGATAGTATTTTCAAATAAAGGCTATTTCCAAAGTTCAGGGATGTATGAAAGTTCGATGTTCAAGTCTGTGTGTATTGTAGGTCACAGGTCAAATTGTACTCTTGCTGAGATCTATAACTATAGTATTTGTCCCAAAAATATATATTCTTTGTCAGCTGCAAAAAAATCCATAGCTTTGTATTATCTCAAGAGAACAATTGCATTTTTCCTGATGTAGAGAAATGGTTGAGATGAAAAACAAGAACATACAATTCCTGTGTTAGTTTCTTCAAAAGTCAATGAACCAATCTTAAACTTGTGAGCTGAAGGATGCAACACATAAAACTAAAGTTATTTTCTTGGACTGCTTTTCTAACTATACCTAAGTATTTGATTTTGATTCCATCAAATTTTGTAAATATCTGTTATCTCAAATCCATATTTGAAACTTATTTGAGACATCTAGAAAAGGTTTATGTTGCCTCCTGACCTTTCTCATTTTCTGCCATTTTTTTTATTCTTTTTTTCTAAGCATCAGGATAAATGTGTTCAATATAAGGAAAGATAGATGATTTTGTAGAATTAGTGATTTAATTATTGATGAAAACTCTGTTACTGTTGAATACATTTTGTAAAAGTAATAGTGACAAGTACCACCTTGGTTTCAAATCAGTCAAGTTCAATCATTTCTTGGTAAAATATCTAGGTCTCATCAATAAGACCATTAACAACTTTTGAAAAATGGTGTATATCTATTTCATTTAATGGTAAGGCAATTTCATCAGTATTATTTAAAATTGATACATTTTAAGCTGCAGGTCTACTTTTCTCCTAAAGATATTTAAAGCTCATTGAAAATTATTTGGGATTTCAAGTCAGTGATTCATTAGAAGACTTTATGGTGTAGAATTTATTTTCAATTTGCTACAGTAAACAGTATATTTGTATTAAGGCTGTGCATGCTGTAAACAAGTATTTGGGGAAAAATTGCTTTGAAATATGCAGAAATATAAAATTTGCATCTCTTTAAAGGAGCTATACCTTTCTTTAGAATTTCATGACAAGTTCAAAGATGATGTAGCAGCTTTAATGAGCTATATTAATGGCATGGCCAAGTCCCTTTCAAAGCAAATGTAACTTAAAACATATACTCTCAATTTTTATTCTTTTTGTCCTTTGTGTTTCTTTTTCTTTTTAGCTATCTTTTAATTATATTTATTTATTTATTTAATATGTTTATATAATTTATATATTTATTAATTTATTCAATTTGCATGGTTGCCATCTCATGAATTTGGCTCTGTGTGCCAAGCAGAGGTAACCCTAACCCTAACCCTAACCCAAGCAGAGGTAAAACATCATTATATAAAATCACAATACACAGCAAAAATAAGAATGAATAAAACAGCAACCAACACCATCAAAGCTAATAAAAATAATTCACAAGCACAGTTTATCTTTCAACTTCTTGCCTATTCAGTAAATAACATTTCTTATATATACAGTGTATATGTGTGTGAGAGAGTGTTGTGTGTGTGTGTGGTTTATAGTATAGTATAGTATATATATAAATTGGGATTGCTAACAAAGAGTTAAAGGGAGACTGGTATAGCTATTTCAAGCTGCTTTGCTCTTGTCAGCCAGACACACTCTTCTGAGATTCGAACCTGGGCTGCTTGCATGTTAGGCAGCTGTCTTAACCTCTAGACCACAGGCTCTTTCTCATTTTGTCAGTTATATCAGGGAGTGAAGAGACCAGAGGAGGAGATATGTCTTCAGTGTTTTTTTGATGCACCCTGTTGACCCAAATATGGGGGAGAAGGAATCTTTTGCCTGTATCAGCCCAAACTAACTGCGACAATCATTTTTATATTAAATTTGGATTACTAAAAATACGAATCCTGGGTATATTCATAGTTAAAAGAAACGATCGAACACCAGGATAAAATGTAATCAAAACTTTTTAATACACTAATACACTTAGCTTTCATTGGCTAACTGCCAACGTCATCAGAGTAAAATGCCAGAGTTCTGGGAACTTGTTTATAACACCAGTTGTTTTTGCACCCTGTTCACTGAGCGGGTTGCAGGTCTACCCACCCGAATTGACCGTATAGTTTCTAGCTGTCCCGCATCAGTCTGCGTATTTCTAGGCTCGGGGATCATTTCTTCACTCGCGATCACTCTCCTTGTCTGCCTGGTTTGTGTCCCAATGCCTGTGGGTTGTTTCCCTAATGGCTCTTGTTTCATGGCCACCCCCCACTTTTTTCTGAGCCCAGGCACCCATCTTTGGTTCTTGTGCAAGATACTTTGGGGATTCCTCCCTTTTGAAGGCTGTCGTTCTTTTTTGTGTGGGCACACAGTTCTGATCCTGCATGGGCAGGGCTTGCTGTGCTGGCTGTAAGTTGTAAAATTGTTCTTCCCACTCTCTTAGTGCCTGGTAGGTAGGCAATAAGTCTATGTGGTGCTTAATCGAGTATCCATCCGACAACCAAGTCAATGAGCAGGGTGCAAAAACAACTAGCGTTATAAACAAGCTCCCAGAACTCCGGCATTTTACTCTGACGATGAAAGCTAAGTGTATTAGTGCATTAAACACTTTTGTTTACATTTTATCCTGGTGTTCAATCGTTTCTTTTATATATATTTACACACACACACACACACACACATATACACACATATACATACACACACACACACACACATATAATAGGATATTACATATTATATAAATAGTATATAAAAGCTCACATACTTGGCAGATTGAGTCCCATGCTTTGCCATTATTAAAATACATTTATTCAAATCAATGGAACTAACTAATTTCTGATTTGAATATATTATTTTTTAAGTTTACATAAGACTTATTATTTTGAAACTCATATGTTCAAAGACTATCACAAGCTACTTCCTGTCCTTCATAAGACTTCATGTTGATGAACAATTTCAGCTGAATGTATTTTCATATTTGCGTTTTGCCCAAGAAACCTAATTATGAAGTCCATTAGGTGATTTTGAATTAGTGTCAATAGTCTGGCCGGCTAATTCAATACTGAAGAAACTCTATGGTTTTGAGATGCCATAAGAGATAATCTTTATTGACTACACATACTGACACTGAAGAAGCAAAATGAACTCTACTTTTCCTGCATGAAAATCTGGTTGGTTAACAATGGCTTTTCATAACCCCCATCCACTGAGTGTTCACATTGCCCAATCACATCCCTTCCGTTTGTTATGGGAACAATCCACTTCTCTATCAGACACCTGCTTTCGATGACCTTGGGTCTCACAGTCCATGAACGGCATCTTGAAACTCCCGTTTCTTTCCCAGGCTTTTCCTCCCCCCTATTTCTATGGCATGCTGAGTAGCGACAGAGGTTAGCAAGCATCTTAGCAATTCAACCTTGACAATCAGCCCATACTTTCCCATTTGAATTATAAGCTTAGTGGAAAAGAAGTTAAATCTCAATACCTCTATATGAGAAAGTAATGTGCTGATAATGGATTTCATAACTAGGCAAGAATCAGCAATGGGCTTGGGACACTTATACAAAATATATATAATAATTTCTCTAAAGCCAGAACCTCCCTGTTCTCTGTCTTCATCAATCTCTAGATCACAAAGATGAAATCTGATAACACATTTTTTTTGTGCTGAGAAATGAATTAACAAAATGATTCCCCAATGAGAATTGTTGTAACTCAATCAACAGCCTGATTCTGAGTTGAGCTAAGATATTTTCAAGACCCTATTCAGAATTAATATTCCTCATGGAAATCAGAGGCTGATTTTTTGCCAATCCCAAAGGTCATTTCATAATAGAGAAATAAGCTTGTCCTAAACTTCTTATCCAAACTGTTACAAACTGCTGCATCTGTCACTTGCTGTGTCTTTTGGCACTACTACAGATAAATGAAGTTTCTTTGCCATAATATGAGTAAAGAATCAGATCCAATCTAGCAGACTGGTGTTCTCTCCCACCCAACCCCCCTCTTCTCTATCTCTTATGCCTTTAGACTGAGTGGAATCGCTAGAAATTTTGATTTAGAGTTGATTGTACATTAGGAGGAAGGCACAAAACATCATATGATCTCTGGACATTGCATCGGTCCCCAGCATCTTAGGTACTTTGCAATTTCTAAACAGTTTTAGAGGAATCTTCACATAAAACACATTGAAGTGTTCCAGATGGGAGAGGGGCAACAAAGATGTAAATAATCATTGTTCAGACTGGTTACTTCAGGAGAAATTGCAGTTGACACACTAGTTGCAGTGGTACATATGTATTCCTTGCCACAATCACCTTTTATAATCCTGTAATGGCTGGAGATAGGGACATTGTCAAACTATAAAACTGCTCTTTTAGGAGGAGTACAAAAAGCTTAATCCAGAACAAGCTTAATCTCATATTAGATTTATTATATATGTATTTATGTAATGTCCACCCATACTAAACAGGGACTCTGGGATATATATGATTGAAGATACACAAAGACACACACAAACACACACACACACACACAGAGACACACACACTACTTTTTTTCCATGACCTACAAACACTAACACTCAAAACTAAACAATAAGCCCACTTATAGGGGAAAAAATACAACATCACCATCAACAACAGAACATTTAATTACATGCTTGAGGAAGAGGTTGGGGTCATCTGAATCTCCAGGAATTTACAGTGTATCTTCTCTGGATTTAATTTCAGTTTTTTCTTCCTCATCCATCTGTTTTATCAGAATTGAGGATTAAGCAAAGTTAAACAACATAGGTGTTGTGTAGTGAGTTCTTCAGAGGCAGTAAGCGAGACGAGAGGTTGCAAACAGGAACGTTGCTTTATTGAGGCAAACAGGAACAGAACTGAATCAGAGGCTTCTGTGCAGCTACTTATACAGTTGGCCACTAGGTGGCGACCAATAGGTTTAAAGGAACCCATTCCCATCCCAAATCATCCAATGATCTTTTTGGAGACTGCATGTCTGGCTAGCCAGCAACTGTTACACAGACAACTCAATTGAGCAACTTTAAGCAGCATTCAAAAGACATGTGAAAACAGTTCAAGTAAAATCCCAATACATTACACCTCTCCCCCCTAGAATGCACATATTCTTAATATTACTTGAGAATAAAGTCTTGCAAATATGGTGGTGGTCTGTGTGACCTTGCAGACCACCTGGGGGATCCAGACAACTCCCAGTCCACCAGCTTGCCCACCGGGCTGGGTAGACCAGGACTCATGATTTCATGAGAGTCAGATTGACTCAAGTCCCTTTGGCTGGCCATTCCAGGTTGGCCCAGACTAAAGTCCAAGGAAGAAGCAGAGTTAGCACAGTGGCTGTCTTGTTCAGGTTGACTTTCCCCATCAGGGGACCCATGTTGCACTCCCGGGCTTTGCCCATCTACGACCACCTCCGTTTTGTACTGACTGGTTGAGTCCTCAGAGTGTGTGAACTGCCCTGCTTGGCTGCCAGTTTCTGGCTCTATTTGCAGAGCTGCCATGAGGTCCTCACTTAGCGGCCATTATGCAAAACGCTTCCACAGCTGATCAATATCTGATCGCGCGGGGGGAGAGCGGGGTGTGGTTGCCTCCGGGGCTCATGAGCGGGTCGTGGGATTACCTATTCCCACGACGTTGGGGAATGGCAGCAGGCGCATGAACAGAGGGCTGTATCGTTACCGGGAGGGTCGTCTCCGCTATTTACAAGCGGTGAGGCGCTCCGAGCCTCTGTTTCTTCCCCAGGGTCCTGGGAGCGAGGATGTGCAGCCTCCTGAGCTCCGGCTGGTGTACTTGAATGCCAGGTTCGTGGTTAATAAAGCTCCCCTCATTCGGGATTTAGCTGAGGGTGAGCATGCGGACCTGGCTTGCATCACGGAGACATGGTTGGGCCCAGAGGGTGGTGTTCCTTTGGTCGATCTTTGCCCACCAGGTTTCCGGGTGCTACACCGGCCTCGGGTTCATGGTAGGGGCGGGGGAGTGGCGGTAGTTATTAGGGAGACCTTATGTCCGCGGGAGACCACCATTCCCCAGATAGTTGGGTGTGAGTCGCTCTTTTTGAGATTTGGTCAAGGGGCGCAGTTGGGCTTGCTGCTGGTGTACCTTTCGCCTAGTCACGCAGCGGCAGCCCTGCCTGAGCTACTCGATGTCCTCTCTGGGCTGGTGGTTGAGTTCCCCAAGCTCATAGTCTTGGGAGACTTCAATCTACCATCCCTTGGAGGTTCATCTGAGTTAGCTCGGGAGTTCATGGCTTCCATGATGGCCATGGACCTGACACAGGTAATTTCTGAACCAACTCATGAGGGAGGCCACACCCTTGACTTGGTTTTTTTTATCTGGACGGTGGTTTGATGATTTTGGTGGGGGCTCTCCAATTATTATGCCCCTGTCATGGACCGATCACCACCTCCTGCGGCTGGTCTTCCGCTTTGCCACCCCCTGCCGTGGGGGTACGGAGCCAATTAGATGGTACCGCCCCAGGCGCTTAATGGATCCTGATAGGTTCCAGGCAGCGCTGGGGTCCCCACCTGCCTCCGTTGCTCACAACTCGGCGGATACCCTAGTGGAAGCCTGGGAAAGGGCGGCCACTGAGGCACTTGACCGAGTTGTACCCTTGCGGCCCCTGACCCAGTGCAGATCCCATCGAGCTCCATGGTTTACCGCGGAGCTCCGGGAGATGAAGCGCCGGAGACGGGGCCTAGAGAGCTGTTGGAGGTCCAGCCGATCCGAATCCGACCGGTTGCGACTAAGAACCCATATTAGGTCTTATCTTGCAGCGATGAGGGTGGCGAGGTGTAATTACTTCTCTGCCCTCATCGCGTCCGCAGATAATCGCCCGGCCGCCCTGTTCAGGGTGACCCGCTGCCTCCTTAATCAGAAGGTGAGGGAGGAACCCTTGCAGGGTCGTGCCGAGGAGTTTGGTCAACATCTGTTGGATAAAATTGCTTGGATTCGGACCGGTCTGGACTCCAACTGTGCAGAGTCCAACGATCAGGACACGGGCAGTCTTGACAATGTTATCTGGGAGGAGTTTGATTCTGTGACCCCTGAGGAAGTGGACAGGATTATGGGGAGGTTGAGCTCCACCACATGTTTATTGGACCCGTGCCCTTCTTGGCTGGCTTATGCAGCTAGGGAGAGGACACGAGGCTGGTTCCATGCAGTTATATCTGCTTCTTTGAGTGAGGGTAATTTCCCCACCATCTTGAAGGAGGCGGTGGTGAGACCTCTCCTCAAGAAGCCTGCCTTGGACCCAGCTGTGTTAAACAACTTTTGTCCGGTCTCCAACCTTCGCTTTCTTGCGAAGGTTGTTGAGAGTGTGGTGGCGCATCAGCTTCCTCTGGTTCTGGATGAAGCGGATTATCTAGACCCGTCCCAATTGGGCTTCAGGCCCGGGTACAGCACGGAGACGGCATTGGTGGAGCAGTGGGCTAATGCCTCCTTAAGTAACACCAGCTGCCTGCAATTAGTGCAGGTTCGCATCCCACCAGGCTCAAGGTTGACTCAGCCTTCCATCCTTCCGAGGTAGGTAAAATGAGGACCCAGATTGTTGGGGGCAATTAAGCTGACTTTGTAATAATGCCGCTTGGGGGTGTGTGAAAGCCCTAATAAACAGGCATATACATAGAATGAAGGCTACTGCTAAGCTTGTAAGCCGCCCTGAGTCTTCGGAGAAGGGCGGGATATAAATGGAATAAAAATAAAAAAAAAATAAAAATTGGTCGCTCTGGTGAATGATCTCTGGAGGGCTCGGGACAGAGGACATTCCTCTGTCCTAGTCCTATTAGACCTCTCGGCGGCTTTCGATACCATCGACCATGGTATCCTGCTGCGGCGTCTCAGGGGACTGGGAGTGGGAGGCACAGTTTTTCAGTGGTTCTCCTATCTCCTGGGACGCTCGCAGTCGGTGTTGGCAGGGGGGCAGAGGTCGACCCCTAGGGCTCTCGTTTGTGGAGTTCCTCAGGGATCGGTCCTCTCGCCTCTCCTGTTTAACATCTACATGAAACCGCTGGGTGAGATCATTCGTGATTTTGGAGTTGGGTATCATCAATACGCTGATGATACCCAACTTTTCATTTCGACCCCAAACCACCCCAGTGATGCCCTCGATGTGATGTCCCGTTGCCTGGAGGCGGTTCGGGTCTGGATGGGGAGGAACAGACTTCAGCTCAACCCTGACAAGACCGAGTGGCTGTACATTCCGGCATCCCGGGACATTCAAAATGTTCCATCTCTTTCTATGGGGGGTGAGTTTTTACCCCCCGTGGATAGGGCTCGCAACTTGGGAGTCCTCCTAGATTCACGGCTTACTCTAGAAGATCACATAGTAGCCGTGACTAGGGGGGCTTTCGCTCAGGTTCGCCTGGTGTGTCAGTTGCGGCCCTATCTGGACCGGGATGCCCTGTGTACGGTCACTCATGCGCTCGTGACCTCTCGTCTGGACTACTGCAATGCTCTTTACATGGGGCTTCCCTTGAAGACCACTCGGAGGCTCCAACTGGTACAGAATGCGGCCGCGAGAGTTGTCTTGGGAGTTTCCCGGTACTCCCATGTTACACCTTTGCTCCGCGAGCTGCATTGGTTACCAGTTGTCTTCCGGGTGTGGTTCAAGGTCTTGGTGATGGTTTTTAAGTCCTTACATGGCATGGGTCCGGAATACCTCGGGGAGCACCTGCTGCCGGCGTCGACTCCCCTCCGCCCTGTGCGTTCCCACAGAGAGGGCCTCCTCAGGGTGCCACCAGTCAGAGAATGTCGACTGGCGGCCCCCAGGGGGAGGGCCTTCTCTGTGGGCGCCCCGGCTTTATGGAACCAACTGCCGGTTGAGCTCTGGACGGCACCGGATCTTCACTCCTTCCGGCGCGGGTTAAAGACCCATTTATTCGAACAAGCTGGCCTGGCCTGATGGGGGAACCTTAGGGTTTTAATGGGTTTTACATTTTGATTGTTTTAATTGGGCAATTATTTAATCTTTTTTAACTTTTGTATTTCTATTTATATGCCCTGTTCACCGCCCTGAGTCCTTCGGGAGAAGGGCGGTATAAAAATTCAATAAATAATAATAATAATAATAATAATAATAATAATAATAATAATAATAATAATAATAATAATAATAATAATAATAATAATAATAATGATAATAATAATAATAATAATAATAATAATAATAATAATAATAATAATAATAATAATAATAATAATAATAATAATAATAATAATAATAATAATAATAACAACAACAATGGTGGTGAATGACTTGCCCCCCATCCAGAGTCACCTCGTAGGACAGAGGTCCTGAAATTTTGACAATTTTACCCGGCACCCACAAGTTCCCATGCCCATAGTTTCAGGCCAACACCCCATCACCCACTTGCAACTACCTTGGAGCTCTTGTCTGTTGCTGTACAAGATGTAGTGTGCTGGCAAAGCAAAAAATCAGCCAGCCTGTGGTGCCAATCCCATCACTATGCGCTTGAGTGACTCCTTTGTAGTGTGCACCATGGGTTTGGCCTGCCCGTTAGTCGAGGGGTGAAAGGGAGATGATGTTGCATGCCTTATGAGGTTAGTCCTCAAGAAGGCTTGAAACTCTGCCACTGTGAACTGGGCCCTGTTGTCCAAGACTACGACGTCCGGTAGCCTGTGAGTGGCAAAAAGCTTTCAAAGCACCTGGATGGTCCTAGCAGTATTTATTTATTTATTTATTTGAATTTCTATACCACCCTTCTCCCGAAGGACTCAGGGTGGTGTACAGGTCAATAAAAGCACTACATACAAAAGTTAAAAGTAAGATTAAATTAATTAAGCCCTAACAATAAATAATTATAAATTCCCCAAACCCTTAAACCAGCCCGGCCTGTTCAAATAAATAGGTTTTCAGATCATGGCGAAAAGAGCAAAGGTAATTGATTCCAAAGGGCTGGCATACCCACAGAGAATGCTCTCCCCCTGGGGGCCACAAGCCGACACTCTCTGACCAATGGCACCCTGAGGATGCCCTCTCTGTGGGAGCACACAGGACGAAGGGAAGATGACGCCAGTAGCAGGTGCTCCTGTAAGTAATCATAGTTGCAATAGTAGTCATAGTTGCAATAGGAATTACTTCCAACCATTTAAAGTGGCTGTCGACCACTATCAAAAATAGCTGTCCCTGAAAGGGTCCAGCAAAGTCAATGTGAATTCTTGACCACGGTGTATGAGTTTCCTCCCATCTGTGGACAAGAGCATGTGGCATTTCTGGTCTGGACTGTTGACACATGTCACACCCATGTACTTGGGCCTTGATAACCTTATTTAACCCTGGCCACCATAGGTAGCTTCATGCCAATGCCTTTATCTGGACTATGCCCGGATGTCCCTCATGCAAAACTGAAGTACACAGTTCCTTAATGAACTGGGGACAATAACCCTGCTTCCCCATAAGATGCAACCCTTGTGAGCTTAAAGCTCATGTCTATGTGTGAAGTAGCTCTGGAACTCTGGTCCAGGGCTGTTTTCCAGCCACCCTGTGTGAATCCATGACAAGACTCTACTTAAAACCTTGTCTGCAGCAGTTTCTGCAGCCACATCCCCAGCATGGAGGGGAAATTCAGGCAAATCCTGAATTGACAAAATGCAAGCTGCTGGAGCCGGATCTGGCTCTACCTGTGGCAATGGCAAACTGCTAAGGCCGTCTGCGTGGTCCATGTCTTTGCCGGGTTTGTGAATCAGCCTGTAGCTGTAGGCTGATATAAAGATGAACCATCTTAACATCCTAGGGGACAGTATTTGAGGCATCTGCCTATCTGTAGTAAATAACCCCAACAGTGGCTTACGGTCAGTGTAGATCGTGAATTCCCTGCCTTAAAAGTAGTCATGGAATTTCCTCACCCCAGCCACAATGGCCAAGGCCTCTTTGTCAATTTGAGTTTAATTCTGCTCAGGTGCGGACAATGTCCTTGAATAATATGCGATTGGGACTTGAGTCCCATCACTTGCCAAATGGCTTAAAAGAGCCCCCATCCCATAAGGGGATGCGTCACACGCAATGCACACAGGCAATGATTCTTTAAAGTGCGTAAGCACTGGATTGGAAGACAGTAGTGATTTTACTGCCTTAAAGCTGTTTTCGTGAACCTTGGTTCTCTTCCATGGGGTGTTTTTGTCTAAGAGCTGGTGTAATGGCTCTGCCACTGCGGCCTTGTTAGGAAGGAACACATGGTAAAAATTAAGGAGACCCAAAAATGCCTGAAGCTCTCCTTTTGACCTGCGGCTAGGTGCCAGCTGAATGGCCTTCAGCTTGGACTTGGAAGGGTGGATGCCTTCAGCATCAATACAGAAACCCAGGAACTCAGTAGAAGAAACCCCAATGTTACACTTATTTCTTTTTAATTTAAGGCCCGCTTTGCAGAACTGTTAAAGGATGGCTTTGAGCCTCCTTGCAAGCACCTCCGTGGACTCACCGGTGATGAGGACATCATCAAAGTATGGGCAAACCCCTGGAATGCCCTTGAGTGTACGCTCCATGACACCTGGGAAAATTCCTGGGGCCATGCTAACCCTGAATTCAAGGCATTTGACTTTAAAAGACCCCCTGTGTGTTACAATAGTTTGTGCAGCTGCTGTGGCCTTGTCCACAGGTAACTGGTGATAGGCCTGTGCCAAATCTAATTTAGCAAACACAGTGCCCCCTTGCAGCAATGTCAAGATGTGGCTAACAACTGGCACCGAGTATGCATGCTGCTTAAATACCCTATTTATGGTGCATTTGTAATCAGTGCAAATTCTGACCTCCCCATTGGCCTTAAGTGGTGTTACAATTGGGGTTTTTCATTCACCCCCATCTACGGGCTGTAGTACCCCCTGGCTGACTAGGTTGTCCAGCTCTGCATCAATTTTATGTTTAAGCACAAATGGCACTCTACAGGGTTTGATCCTAATAGGCGTTACGGCAGGATCAAGTTTAAAGGCTATCGGAGGACCCCTGTACTCTCCCAGGCTTGTGTCAAAAACATCCCCGAACTCCTCACATACTGACTCCAAGTTCGCCGCTTGTGTCCGGTGGATTCCAGTGACTTGGATGCCCAGAGCATCAAACCAATCAAACCCTATTAAGTTCGTTCTCTGGCCCTCTACCACAATCACATTCAGGGGCCCCCAAAACCCCTTGAATTTGACGGCCAAGGTGGCCTCACCTTTGATGGCAACTCGGGAGTTTTGGAAGTCAGTCAGAATTATGTCGGATGGCCTAAGCTTGGCCCACCTCTTGCTATGGTTGCAGACAAATCAGAAAGTCTCCAGGGAAATGATGGATACCACTGAACCCGTGTCCAGTTCCATCCTGCAAGGAACATCTTGCAGCTTGACTTGAAGCTGAAGTTTGAGCTTAAGGGGATGGTGAGCTCCCATGCGGCAAACGCTCTGATGGCTGGAGAAAAAACCTACACTATGCTGCCCCGGGGCCCCAGTACCTCTTTTTATCAGAACATCCAATTGGCGGTCCTTCTGGCAACCTCTGCAGACTGACGCAATGTGTCCAATCTTCCCACAGGCCTGACACGTGGCTGTCCAGAAACTGAAGTCTGCTCGTTGGTGGCGGCTGCCACAGCCCAAATACCGAGGGAAGGGAACTGCCTTGTAAGGAGTCTTCAGTTCCTTGTCATAGTGCTGTTGGATCTTGTCAACTTCATGGTCGGAGTCGAAGTCTTCTGGAAGTTCAGCATCCTTGTGGTGGATGGCTTCCTCGTGCTGAGTGCTTTTGGCAGGCCACATGGCCTTCATGGCTCCAGCAGCGGCTTTGTCTGCCATGACTTCTTTTAAGGCTTCCTGGAGCAAGAGAGTCTCTTTTGCAAAAAGTTTCTGTTTTCAGCTCTCTGCTCCGTAGTCCACAGATGAGTTGGTCTCAAAGCCTTTCTTCCAAGTCCAAAAATTGGCACAGGCGTGAAGCTTGTCTCAATGCCGCTGTGAATTCTGTGGCCATCTCTCCGGGTTGTTGAACTCATTGTTCAAAGGCGTGCCTCCATGCAATCACCGTGGAGATGGTGATGGAAATGGTCGCCAAGCCGTTTCTTCAGGTCCGTGAAAGTAATGGACTCCAGCTGTGCTGGTGTGACTAAGTTCTCCGCGATGTCATATGTTGCAGGCCCGCAGACACAGAAGAGTGTTATGACCTTCAGGCTGTTTCGGTGACTTGGTTGGCGCGGAGGTAGTTTTCCACTCTTGAGATGTAGGATGACCATTCCTCTGGGTGAGTAACATCAAATTCCTCAAGCTTTCCGACTTTTGCCATCTTTGGGAAGCCTTCGCAGCTCGGGCCTCTCTCTGCTTCATCCTGCTCCTCCTGTAGGCCCTGGGACTGGTCCGCAGGGCGGGGTGGTCACTAGCATGGCTTGCTAGGCCAACCAAGGGGGGTGGGAATGCGTTCCCTGCCAGGCACTTTGCTGGCCTCACCCCCTAGTGACTTTCAGCTCTTTTGAAGAAGCAGGATCCCACCCTTGTCACCAGTGTTGTGTAGTGAGTTCTTTGGAGGCAATAAGCGAGACAAGAGGTTGCAAACAGGAACATTGCTTTATTGAGGCAAACAGGAACAGAACTGAATCAGAGGCTTCTGCACAGCTACATTTACAGTTGGCCACTAGGCGGCAGCCAATAGGTTTAAAGGAACCCATTCCAGCCCCAAATCATCCAATGATCTTTTTTGGAGACTGCATGTCTGGCTAGCCATCGACCATTACCCAGACAACTCAATTGAGCAACTTTAAGCAGCATTCAAAAGACATGTGAAAACAGTTCAAGTAAAGTCCCAATACATTACAATAGGAGTCTAGATAATTAGTCTTGTAGCACAAAGAAAACCACTACAAAACAATTTTCAAGTTCCACCTCTACCAATCAATCAGAAATTCACGACTGATGATCCTGAAGATTTACATTCTCTCCATTTTATTTCCAGTGTAAACATCTACTGAGATGACCAAATCACTTTCTGTGTTATATTCCAGATAAAGAACACATTGCTCTATTAAAATGAGTATACAAAGCCAGTTTTATCCCAATCCATCTGGAACTGTAGGACTACCTTTTTCAGGAATGGAATATTTGACATTGGCTTATAATTTTGAAGAGGGATGCAGTGGCCTAGCAGTTAAGATGCTGTACTGGTTAACTGGAAAGTTGGCAGTTCAAAACAGTTCAAGCTATATCTCCATTCACCTAGAAGATATAGATGGGGTGATGGAGTGAGCTCCCATTCTTGCTTCAGCTCCTGACAACCTAGCAGTTCAAAAGCATGCAAATGAATATGTACCACTTTGGTGGGAAGGTAACAGTGTTCTGTGCATTGCAATGTATAGTTATGCTGCCATTTGACCACAGAAGTGTCTGGATAATGCTGGCTCTCCCAGCTAGGAACAAAGATCAGCACCATCCTTTAGATCAGATATAACTGGACAGGGGAAATCTAACCTTTAATTAGGAAGATCTTCTAGGTGAATGGAGGTATACCTTTTTCAATAAAGGTTTTATGTGTTTCTTCATTTAAGTAATTTATGCTCTAGGAAGCACCAGTTGTGGGATTTGTTCAACCAGGAAGGGCAATGTGCAAGCAATAAAACAGTGGCACGTACCAAATCCAATATATGCATTACTGTAAATATGGCCCCCAAATCAATTAAAACAGGTCAATGTTCATCATAGCAGACATAAAAGTTCAAAATAATCCTTAGTACAAACATTTTTTCTCCAAGGGAAAAAAGTCGATGCCATATCAGAGATCAGGAAGGAGAATGTTATATATACCACTTTTTATTGTTAACTAAGATAAGAGTCCTGAGTGAATTTGACTCAGGAGGAAAAGTTCACACTCTTTTAACATTGCTTGGGTAGAATTGATCCCAGGCACCAAGGAGGCAATTTTAGGCATACTACAGGAGAAAAGCAGACACATATTTGTGTCTAGAAAATATTATACACTGTAATTAGAGGTTAATAATCCATATGACATGGAGCCCTAGTTTGCTGGCAACCTCTGCCCACAGCCTGGAGTTCGATTCTGATGGAGCTCAACGTTGACTCAGCCTACCATTTTTCAGGGTCCATAAAGTGAGAACCCAGATTGTTGGGTGCAATATGTCAATACTGTATAATGCTGAGAGTGTGTTGTATAGTGGAGCAGTATATAAGTCTGTGTGCTATTGCTGCAATATGTTACACAGATATAAAAACTATATATATAAACTATATACATAGTTCAACTCTTCACTGAAAGAGATGTCCCAGAACACAGCCACTGTCTTTTACAGTATAATATAGTATAGTATCATCAGTCATTTTATTCTTTTTATTAATATGTAAATCTTAAATGATATTAAATTGAGAGCTAGTTTGTTGTAGTGATTAAATCATTAGTCTAGAAATTGTGAGACCATGTATTCTAGACTCACCTTAAGAACAAAGCCAGTTAGGTGGCCTTGGACTAGTAGCTTTTTTTCAGCCCTAGGAGGAAGACAATGGTAAACCAATTTTGAAAAATATTTCAAAAATCTGCAGGGACTTGTCCAGGTGTTTCCGAATAATCCAACATGATTCAAAGGAATTCACTGCATTGGCTTCAGATAACAGTTCAGAATTGCCATCACTTATTAGAACTGAGAAATGAAAGTGATCCACACATTAATGCTAGTAAACCACACATTAATGCTTTTTTGAAGAATTTTATGCACATTGTAATATAGTGTAGTAGGGAAAGCAACACAAAACTCAGTAAATGTTTATGTTGCTTCATGCCCAACAAACTGGACATGAGGCAAAATAACCATGTGCTCCATCTTCCTAAATTTTGAATCCATTTTAATACATTTTTATTAAATATTTTTAAATGGCAACAAAAAGTAAAACAAACTAATATAAAGTAAGACAAAGAAAATAACAAAAAGAAATCAAGAAAGAAAAAGAAAGTCACAGAAAATATTCAAAGAAGTAACTTTATAATAATATGTTTACCTATTATTTTATGGCTACAGCATGGCTGTCTTCTATTTATAATCTATCCTGCATAATCATTATCAAAAAAGTTCGGTTTTTTTCTATTTCATGCAAATGTTCATAAGGGGTTTTCAGTCTGCAATAAATGTGGACATTGCCTTTTCTCTGATCAAATAAATCAATTCTCAGCAAGTTCCATCAGCTTCACCAACTGCTTCTCCATTGTGAGTAATGTCAGATCTTTCTATCTTTGTGCACAGAATATTTTTGCTACAATTACCATGTATTTAAAAAGTTCCACAGCTTTTTCCCCAATTTTTTCCATCAATCTTAAAAGAAAAATACCTGATTTAACTGTATATTTTCAAAATAAATTTGAAGTGCCATTATACATTTTAGACAATTTTTATGTAACATATATTAATGGGATATATCATTTTGTAAAAATTCTCTTTAAGATTAGCACAAAGTGTAAATTTCAGTCCTTCAGCCACATATTTTCCCATTGTCCTATCAGTATATTATAATAAAAATTTTAACCCATTTTATCATGTATTCTTTCTCTTGCTTTCTTTTGTTTAAAATTTTAATAGTTCATACATTTTAGTAACTACATATTTATCGTTTGTACACAATTCTGTTTCAAACTCAATCTTACAATTTGAAATCTATAAATTATTTTTCTAATAATTTATTTTTAATATATTGACAACTGTATCCATCTGCCATCAGTTCTTCCCTTGATTTTATTTTATATTTACATTGACAAATTCTAGTATCTCATAATAAATTAAACATATGTGTTTGCCTATTATTTCTCATCTATAAAATGCTTCTTGTACTAAGATCCACAAGGATGTTTTCAAGTTTTATGTATTCCAGGAGTCCCCAACATTTCCACCTTGGCAGTCCAGCATGGTGTTGGAGGTGGGTGTGTGACTGGCAAGCACATAGATAAGCACTCAGCTTCATTGGTGTGAGTGGCAGGCGCCAAAGAGCATGTGAGTGGCAGGTGTGTGTGAGTGGGCAGGGTGCTTGAATGGAGCTTTGTGCATGAGCAGACAGCACTTGAGTGGAGGGCACCTGTCCTCCTGTGCAAAACTCCACTCATGCAAGCAGAGAATGCTTATGCATGAAGTTCCATTCACACAAATGGAACTTACCATATGAGTGCCTCCACTCACACAAGTAGCACTTCACATCTGAGCACAAACACACTCTGCTCAAGTGCCCTTCTCTCATGCAAGTGGAGCTTCACGTGCAAGAGCAATGGCCCAACGTTCATGCGAGTTGAGCTTCACATGCCCATGTGCTTGTCTGCTGCTGGCACAGCCAGGTTTCAAACAGGCCACAGCACAGTAGTAGGCCCAGCTACTACTATACCATATTCTCAATATTGCATATCTAACATAATGGGTTTTTTTAAAAAATGCACATTACTCTTGACTTTATCATGCCACAATTATCTTTATCAACCAAATCTGAGGTGATATCTGTAACTCCAAAAGCTATCTATTTCTCAACAGCGTCCATCCAAACCAAACAGGAAGTGCAAAATAAAATTTTGAATAAGGTAAATTCAGTCCTTCTCTTTGCATCTTATGATGATGATGATGGTGTTATCCATTCCAACTCTTGGCAATGCTATTGGCCAGGTCTCTCCACATCTTCCACAATTGCACTACTTCTTTGGGTTGTTCTGTCTGGTGTTTGTTACTTTTATAACACCTGATATTTAACTCATCTTTTTTTCCCGTCAAACAAATTCACATATATCCTTATGCCACTATTTAAATTGTGGATCACTTGTCAAAACAGGTATTTCTGAAACAAAAATACCATTCTATATGAGACATTCATTTTTATCACAGAAATTCTTGCCAGCAATGGCAGCTGTAATTTCTCTCATATTAACATATATTTCTAATTTCATTCCATGTTTTAACATAGTTATTTTGGAATAACATACAATTCATATTTGTCACTGTGATACCCAGATATGTTATCTTCTTTTCAATCCTAAATCCTCTTTTATTCATCAGATCTGTTTGATGTTTTATTTTTACATTTTTTTGTTAATATCTTTTGCTTATTAATCTTGAAATCTACTATTCTAATTTGCCCATTTATATTTCAATTACTTTAAAATATCTTCCAAAATCAACATCATATTATCTGCCAAAACCCTTAACTTAAAAGTTTCTTTTTAATTTTTTATACACAAATATCTCACCTTGTCTTATATCTGTATTAGCAAAATAAACAAGAGCAGAGACAATGGAAGTCTCTTGTTCTTTTTTTACCTTACAGAATTTTGTAAGATTATTTATATTTGATTTGTGTAAATCAGTCTTATCTATTTTATGTGATTCTCTCCAAAATTCCTGTCTTTCAAAATGAAATCCAATTCAAATTGTGAAAAACTTCTGCATTTAACAAAATCAGTGTAGCTTGTTTTTCATTGTTCTTCCAAATATATTATAAATGTCCAACACATTTCTAATATTGTCTTTTAATTGTCTTCTAAGTAAAGAGCCATAATGATGCTCATGAATACATTCTTGCAAAATTATTTTCAATCTATCACCTAGAATCATTGTGAACAACTTGTAGTCATTATTCAATAATAATATCAGCCTTTTGTTTCTTGTTACAGTCAAATCTTGTTTCTGTTCAGTTATTAATGTTATATTGGTCTCCTTCCAATGCTCTGGCATCTTTCTTCCCTATAGGAAAAATTACATCATGTTTCTAAAAGGTTATTTTCGAAGCATTTGTAAAAAGAAACTTATAATCCTTTTGGTCCCAGCATCTTTTCTAATTTAATATTTTTATGGCTTCAGAAACTTCCATAATTGCTATAGGTTCATTCATAATCTGTCTCTGCTCCTCTGTAATACCCAGTGAATTTTATTTCTTTAGGTATTCATCTGCTTTGTCTAGAGAAGTTACTTCCAATCTGAGTCGGTCACCATGAGCAGAGATTTGCTTTTCCAATCATTCAGACTTGTGCTAGATCCCATGCTCATAAAACTTCTCAATCTCCAGGATGTGGACACTGGGCTGTTCTATGCATAATATTTATGTGGTACCTGTTTGTGGCTTTTAGTTGTTGATTGGGGTACTGATGGAGTCAACAGGAGTGCTGATTTACCACCAGTTTACTAGGTATTTAGAAGCTGACAGCCCAGCAGCACAAGGCAACAACAATCAATGACTAGCTAGCCACCAACATAATAACTGAGAAATACCTATGTTCTCAAAAATAAAGGTATCTCAAACAAGGGAAAATTTTTCATCTCAAGTGTCTGGCTCAAACTACTTTGCCCTTTATTTTGTGTAGTCCTCCAATGTCTGCATTATTTAACAGAAAATATTCCGAGGAAGGTCCACTTCATTCGTCTAATTTAATTCCTATTTATCCAAAACCACCTTCACCAAAAAATAATTTTTCACAATAACTGCCCCTTCATCCATTTTAAATGTTCTTACATTAATTCCTCGTTAAGCCTTTTGCCAAAAGTTTTTAAGACTTTAAAATCTTTTTTTTATTTTTTCATTTGTAATCCAGAAAAAATAATCTCACCAAGTATAATTTTCTTATTCTGCTACTTTCCCTTCGTTTGTTAATTAGTTACATCCAAAAGTGGGTAAGAAACGGTTCATGCAAACATATACCCATATAGCCAATATCTGAAGGAGATGGGCAGCTAAGAAATAGGAAATGTAAATTAATGAATGAGGAAATAAATAAATTTTAAATAAAAACAAACAAACAAATAAATGGCTGTGAGTTTTATTAGAATTCCTTGATTCCCAGGTGCTCAATTCACAAACTGACTGCAAAACCTCAGCTGCTGCCATCTATTACACAGAGCCTCTGTATGGAGTGATCTCTCTTTTTTCCAGAGACACTTCGTCAGCCAGAATTTACCTGGCCACTGTTTTCTGCTGCAATCCCATCCCAACTCCTTCAGGGTCATCTAACTCACCATGAATGGTCACTGGAAGCTCCTTAAATTTTGAATCCAGAGAACATCAAATTGTACTAATTCATAAAATACATAATCACTCTAAGAGCCATTTGATTCTATGCTTTGATATTAAAAAGCATGCTGAAATAAAAAAATAGGGAACCAAAAAAAGAGTAAGCATTGGAATAAGGTTTTGTTTTGTTTTTAGATTTTAATTTAACATTTAATTTAATTTAAATTATTACATTTTCTTGCATAAATACCAACCCCAATTGAATAATTCATTCTATATTAAAAGAGTGACTAGTCCTATTGAACATTCCAAAACATACATAGAATCATTCTTCCACTGAAATTAAAACATGGAAAAATGGTCTTCCAGGACAGGTAATTTTTTTTTAAAAGACATAGTACAGCAAATCGCACTCTGAATAATCTTATTCAGAAATATACCAATGGGTATACAAAACAATGTATGCAGTGGTGGGATTCAAATACCTGAACATCAGTTCTCTGCGTGGATGCCGGCCTGGGCCTCCAAGGCCTAGAATGGACTTCCAGAAGTGACATCTGTGCGCTTCCTGTGGGCTGTTCTAGGCCTGGGAGGCCTCCTCCAGGCCTAGGACAGATGTCCGGAAGTGACATCCACACATTTTTGGTGGGCCGTTCTAGGCCTGGGAGACCTCCTCCAGGCCTCCGAGGCCTAGAACGGACTTCCAGAAGCAGCAAGGGTTCAGTCAGTTCTCCAAACTCAACAAAATTTAGCTACCGGTTCTAGCAAATTGGTGCGAACCAGCTGAATCCCACCACTGAATGTATATCACTTTTATTCTCACATCTGTTTTTGATTCCACTGCAGAGCTCGACTACAGGGAAACTAACAAGGACATGCATCAATCAGCGCATTCTGTAATAATGAAGATATTGCATCTAGAATAAGAATGGGTCCACATGGGTCCTTGTCAGACCCTAATTTATAGGAGACGAGTTAAACAGGACTGTTTACATGCTTCCTTCCAATTTAACTTTGATTTTAAGATATTGTACTGGCCATGAAGTCACTTTTCTTGCTCTCACTTAATGAACAGAAAATGTCATTGTTAATGTATGCTGATGGCATAACTTTTATAACCTTTACCAAGACTGGCCTTAGAAGCTTATGGTCCAGACTAGCAGCTTTCCATGAAAGGAAAAACTGAGGATAAATTATAGTAAAACACAAGTATTAGTTTTTGGCAGAAATAATATTAAACTCACATGGACAATTAATATCCAACAGAGCCATGCCCCTCTTTTAAATTCCTGGTTGTCACTTGTCATAAATTTCTTTTATGAAAACTATATTTAATTATACTATGCTAGGAATTGACCAGAGTACAGTAGGTGGTATTCTGGTCTCCTCCCCCCCCACCCCCCATTCTAAAGGCAACTTTTATGCTGGAATGATGTCATCTTCTCCCCTCAGCTGTCTTTGGAGGCTAATATAGAAAGAAAATTCCCTACCTGGAGATACACTGTACCTGTGACTCTGGACACATAGAAACAACAGTGCTTCTCCAATGCCTGTTTTACAGAGAGATTACCATTACCATTATTGAATAAATATCCAGAATGCATAGGACAATTTTATATCTGTTTCTGGCTTGTGCATACTAACTTTGCTACAACACATAATGCTGTCAGGTTCTGTACAGCAGTGCTTAAAATCTGTCAGATGATGATCTGCACCTCAAACCAGCTCTAATGAGCACTTAATTTGTTAGCTAACAGTGTTTATATTGTGATAGATTTAGTTAGCCATATATTACTTTTATGTTCCCCTGAATTTATTTCATGCCTTTATTTTGCCCTATCGATTTTTTTAGATTTTTTTTGCAAAAGTCTTTAAAAAATCTCTCTCTGTGTGTATTTGCATGTATGTGTTTACTGCTTTTTAACCCTGTATAGCAATGATTAAACACAAATGGACAATTAATGGCCAACAAATAGAGCCATGCCCCTCTTTGAAATTTATGGGCAATATTTTAATGATTTTAACACTTTTTTTAGCTTTTTAAAAAATAATGTTTTATTTATTATTTATTTATTATTTATTATCCCATTCTCTTTATGTTGGTCCATGACTATAATAAAGATTCAATCGATCTGTTCTAAAAAGGAGCATCTGAAAGTCCATGCATTTAAAATATTTCAAGGCAAGGTGATAGCTCAGATGTTGTATTGTATGGCACTAAGACCGGAGATGGGATAAAAAGTTTATTGCCCACTTGGAAGTAGTCCAAAACAATCTGGAAGATTTGGGGCCTTCTAGGCACCTCTACTGCCTTTTTAAGGAGGGAAGTGGGGCTAACTTCCATTATTATTAGAATACATTTTGCATTTTGGGGTCACTATAAGGAAGTGGAAAGCCTTAAAGAATCCCCTTTTGTCAAACTCAATTTTCTCTATTAAATAGTTGTCACCTATCCTACAAATGTATAGAAATACTATTTTCTTTTAAAAAAAATATGTTTAATTGATTTTTAACATAATCACCTTAATATTTGCTAAATGGTGTGTTGCTGGGTTAGTATTAAAAACAATAACAATTAATTTCTATAATTATATAGTCTATATAATGGCTTTGCTTGATTTTTTTCTTCTTCCAATAATACTCTCTTTTGCCAACCTTAAATTAATACAGTTATTATTATTTGAATAAATGACAATTAAATATAGATATTTTTCTCATGTTTCTGCAAAAATAACCACATCAATATAAAGCTTCTTTTCTAATTGCCTTGTTGTAGAACCTGTTTACTGAATTCTTATTTAAATTTGTTTTCCCCACAATATTAAAAGCATTCTTACTGTTTAAGATTGTCTCAAAATTAGTTATACTTAAGTATTTAAGTCTTTTTTCTCATACAAGCCATCCCAACACTTTTAAATTTCTCAAATCTTAGAAAAAAACAGAGAAAACTTTCTTTTATATAAACCATCCCATATTTCTCATGTCAAAAAATAAAACACAAAGGAAAAAAGAAAGAAAAAATAATATATTACTTGAGGGGTTCATCCCTCTTAAACTAATCTTCATTTATATCCAACATCTTTCTATTTCTTTAACCATATTCAAATAGTTGTTTCATTTTTAAATATTCCCTCTGGTAAATCCCATCATCTAATTTCTTAATTCTCACTTTAACTTTTTTTTTTTGCTAAACATCTTTCCTGATTAATATGCTTTGCTGAATCAAAGAATCTTTCCATAATCTTAAAAGTGTTATTGCAGGTACAAAAGGCAAAACAGGTGAGATGTTTTTATAGGAAGGTTTCACCCCTTCGTATTCATTAAAAAAAAATTCCTTTCTTTCTTGATTTTATGTATCATTTTTTGTCTCTCAAGTTCTCATAGTTCTCCTGGCAGAATCCATTTCATCAAATCTTTTTTTCTTGTTCTCAAACTTATTTTGTAATCTTAGAGTATAGGTTACCTTTTCCATGTCCATTATTTCCTATAAGATTTTTCCACCTGGGTTAAATCATACTTTCTTCTATTGTTAAGTTCCATCTTGAAATCTCTTGCCTCTGTCTCATATTCACCTGTCTGTTTTTTCTACTCACTCTCTGTTTTTATTTTCTGAGAATTTTTGTGTTGTAAAGTTAAATTTGAGGTGTGTTCATTTATATTTTCAAAGTTATTTTTAATTTCCTCGTGGTTTGAGATTATTATTTTTTGGATTAGTTGCAACATAGCATAGATAGCATACATCTCCTTCTGGAAAGTATTTGATTTTTCTTGGTGTATTCTTTCTGAAGATCTCTGGTTTTCCATGTTAGCTCAAAATCAGGGTTTTCCTTTCTCTGCAGACAGCTTTGGAGTCACAGTTGACTTGGTATTTGTAATCCAGAAAAGTCAATTCTTTTTTTTTTAGAGTTTATAATTCTCACTTTGTAGATAGCCCAAAATGTTTTCTTTCCTTTTTGTCACAGCTGTTCTCTGTTGTTAAGAAATCAAAGGTCACCAAAACCAAATTATCTTTTCCTGGGCTTTGCCAGTCCCTGTAATAAAGCACCTGCTATTGTATATTTTCATCCACCACTAGATGTCAGCACCAGTCAGTAATAGAAAATTGTTTACTTCTATTTTCATGATTTAAAAAATAAAATCTTAACAGATTCCACCAATTTCAAACTTATCCAAATTAAGTCTTATATTCATTTCATTTCAGTATATTTCTGTTTCCCCTGAAAAGTTTAATTTGCCACTTTCACCTGTAGAAGGTTGGGGCAAATATTGCCCCCCCTCACTTTTGGAGGCTTTTTGCTTCTTGGGATTTTTCTTTTTTCCCCGGGAAATCAATTTTCAAGTAGAAGAGAAAAAAATCACTGTTCTTACCCAGTTCCAAACACGTTGTTTACAGTCAGCTTAAAGTGATGCTTTTGGGCTTTGGCTGCTTGTAGCTTAGGCTAGACCACAGGTTGGCAACCCGCAGCTCCAGAGCCGCATGCGGCTCTTTAAACCGTCTCCTGTGGCTCCCAGTCCTCCGCCATTCTGAAAAAAAAGTGGGACAAAGGCAGCAGCTCTCCAAATGGGCATTGGCGGTTTGGAGAGCTGCGCGCGTAGCTCTCCAAAACTACACCATCCCATTTGCAGAGCTGCTGCCTTTGTCCATGTTTGACGAAGGCAGCAGCTCTCCAAACGGGTGGCAGCGGTTTGGAGAGCTGCGCAGCTCTCCAAACCTCCACCTTCACATTTGGAGAGCTGCTGTGTTTGTCTGTGTTTCTTTTAAACACAGACGAACGCAGCGCCTCCCCATTTGGAGAGCAACTGCATTCCTGTTTCTTTCAAACGCAGATGAATGCAGCAGCTCTCCAAATGGGGAGGCGGAGGTTTGGAGAGCTGCTGCCTTCCGCGCAGCTCTTCAAACCTCTGCCGCCACGTTTGGAGAGCTGCTGCCTTCGTCCGTGTTTGACAAAGGCAGCAGCTCTCCAAACAGGGTGGCGGAGGCAACCCTACAAACGTCCGCCGCCCCTGCTGCCTTCGTCTGTGCACGTTTTGCCTTGTTCTGCGCATGTGCATGCGTGCATGCACACGCTTGTACATTTTGCGGCTCCCACTTTTTTGTGTGTGTGACGGAACCGGTTCCGAGTGGCTCTTTTGCTGTTTCAGGTTGCTGACCCCTGGGCTAGACCATGGGTTGGCAACCCATGGGTTTGCTGTGGCTCTCAGTACACCTTCGTCATTTGCAGTTCCACACAAAAAAGTGAGAGTTCAATCAATCAATTACAACTTCTCACAAAAAAAAAGATGTCACAAAGTTGGAATTGATTCTTTTGTTTGTGGGACTGCCCACAAACCTCTTTTCTTCTTGGGATTACATGTGGCGGTGGCAGAGGAAGAGACATAGGACTGCTGGAAAGAAGGTGCGTGGGTCAGAGGGGATGTTCGGGGTGAGTGGGTTCGGCTAAGCATCGTATGGAGCTGGTTGGGGAAATGGGCTAGGTGGTGGAGCTGCCAATGCCTCTGCCATCATCCCCCCTCCCCAGCCACCCAGCCACCATCGCCAATATTCTCACCTGGATGCACGCTCTTCTTCTCCTTGTCTTCCACACTCCCCTACATAGAGTTGGATGCACTGCACTGCAGAAGTTGGCCTACACTTTCTTCTGCAGTGCAGAATCCAGCTGGTTTTTCTCAGTGAGGAGCAGCTCTAGGAAGTGCTGCCAATCTCCCAGCCCACCCAGAAAGCCCTCCTCTGCCTGGAGCTTTGCACACAGGATGGAGGCACCAAAGTGGCCATGACAGATGGTTAAGTAAAGCCAGCGGTGTGGGCAGGTGTGGCTGGCTAGTGAGGGGCATGGGAGTCAGGGCTGGCCACCCATAGTGGAGTATCCTGGAAAGATGAGGGAGGTTTCTGGGTCCAGAAGGAGCTTCACAGAAAGTTCCAGTGGAGTCTTTCATGCTCTCCGGGAGCCTTGTGGGAGCAGCTTCTTGCTTTCTTCTCTCGGTTGTCCCAAGGAGCCTCTGTGCCTGGGATTGAATCCTAAAATTACAGAGGGGGAGCTTGGGAGAATGCGAGGGGGCAGCAGCAGCAGCTGGGCCTCTCTATTCCCCTGCTGGGTCCTGGCGAGGGATGGCAGCGGTGGCAGCAGTTTTTGCTAGGCACAAGGGGAGCGGGGTCTGCCAGTTGTGAGAATGCGGGTGAGACCAATAGCAATTTGGAAGAGTGGTGGAGGCGGTGAGTAACTTGCATGTACAGGGTTTTCACTCTGTGGGCTGATAGTGAAAAGTGGTCAAGGGTCCCCCGCAGGAGCAGAAGCCTTTCATGGGGAACCCTCCCACCCATATCTAATCCACATCTGTATTGCTTGTTTGTTTTATGTGAGAATGCATAGAATAAGAGATGCTAGAACACAAATTCAGTCATGTTTGAATAGTTGGGCAGATAGTCTTAAAAGTTGTTGTTGTTATTATTGTTACTACTACTACTACTACTACTACTACTACTACTACTACTACTATCATAGATTTGTAAAGGTTGCCGAGATTTTCCTGATAACTTTATTGTGTTGTGTAGTACTCAGACTTCCCAACTTTTTTTTTACTTTGAGGAGTAAAACAAAATGGTACAACACAGAACAAGGGAGGATGGGATCCTTTGATTTGTTTCCATCCAATCTGTGGTCCTTGTCATCTTTTCTTTTGTTTCCCCTTCTGTTAATTGGTTTTGTTGTAATTGCCATGTTTTGATTGTTGTGAGGTGTACCCAGAATCATTGGAAGTCAGGCAGCATGCCAGTTTGATTAATAAATGAACAGATACAATATGGAAGATTACTTTTTAGCTTTTTTAATATCCATAGTTGCTGCCATAGAATTGTTGCAATTTCTGAACTCTTACATGTGTATCATTTAAATGAACTGAAAAAAATAAACTATGACATGTATGCAGGTCTTTTTTTTTCCATTTCTATTACATATATTTGAGGGTTGAGCCCTAACATGTAAAGTTCTAGGAAGCAAATTGAGCTGCTGATCTTAAATTCCAGTGAGCATGAACTTTCACTGAGTTGTGTTCAAATTAGACACCAACTCCTAATTAAGCTTGAAATGTAAAAATTGTTTATGAAAGGCATGGCAGACGTATAGGTCAGACGTGCATTTAATCCATCCAAGTTGGCCTCTGCTTTCTTCAAATTGGATGGAGCAGAGCCATCCAAGCCGCTAGCAGCCAATTTGAGTGAGGAGAAGAGCATTTCCTCAGGAACTGCCCAAAGCTCCGCAGCTGCAAGAGCTTCAGCTGAGGCTGCTTTACACCTTCCTCTCCAGCCTCGAAGCCGCTTAGCACTGTTGGCTACAGAAAGCCATTCCAGCTCTCAGCTGGTTTCGGCATGGGTCGCTTCATCTGGTGGGAACCGACCAATCCAAATCAGAAAAAGTGCACAGACCAAATTGCAGACCTAGAAAGAGGTGCCAGCTGTGCTGTGCTCCAGAAGTTTTAATAAATACCTCCGGTGAGATTCTATTGGGGCCTGAAGGAAAGGTCAACTCTTTATAACCTCCACATGGTCTCGCCCCACAGAATGCCTTTTATGCACGAGGTGCCCACCTCATTCACGCCCTGGAGCATAACAAAGACAGCCAGAAGTGGCGGTGGAGGCGCCTTCCCACTCGATAAGGCTAATGCAAGGTAAAGGCACTCTGGACTCAATTCTGGCCACCCCCTTCCCATCCGGACTGCTCCTTCAATCAGTTACTCAGGCATGGTAGCCCCCCTTCTTTGAGAAGCCTCATCCAACTGTATGCAGGGATTTTGGTGAAAGGGGGGCACAATGAGGAGTGTGAGGGAGAAGCAAATGGGCTACTTCAGGAGTGGCGGGGCCTATTCATTTGGCAGTGTCATTTGGCAGAGAGAGAGAGAGAGAGCATGTTAACTGCAGCAGAGGCTGGTCTCTTCCCAACCCAAATAGTGAAGCAGCATTAATTTGGTTTCCAGACGTCTTTTCAGAGCCCTGGGAAAAAACATGTAAAGAAAGCTGTTGTGGTCCTTTTACTTTTCCTGTTTCTGTCAGACAGTTATTGAGACAGGTGAGTGGCGGCCACCCCATTTTAAAAGGCAAAAAGGATTGGAATTTGTTAGATTTTCCCACTAAGTGGTTTGCTGGGATGGGGGATGGGGAGGGAGGGAAAGAGAAGGAGACTTCACTGATTTCATAAATGCAACACACTATAGTGTGTATATATATATATATATATATATATATATATATATATATATATATATATATATATATATATATATATATATATATATATATATATATATATATATATATATATATATAAATTTTAGACTGCTAACAAAGAATTAAAAATTTACACAAATATGAGCTGTCACTGTTGTGACTACTGCCTGTGGATGGCCTTCGGTTAGGCCGAAACAGGAAATATATATATCAGATCGACTGCCATCTCTCTGCAATCGACAGGACTTCATTTTTTGTTCCCTCTATGGGACAACTTCCAGCCCATTTAGGGTCACCTTACAGGCAAAAATCGACTATAGGGTTCAGAGCCCTACGATCCCTTGACTGCTGTGCTACTGCAGAAAACCAGAAGTCAGAAATACTATTTTCTTGCTGCCTTACTTCAGAAACTGGATACTGCTTCCTTCTGTAGAGGATACTGCTTCTTCTGCCTCCAGCAAAGAATTATCTACAAATATGCAGATTAGCCCTCTGGGGAAAAAATAGTTTTATTTTTACACTGGGGTCAAAACACATGAGTATTTATTTTAAAAAATGTTAATAGCTGACCGTGTACAATTATACACTGTTGGCCTTTTTCCTCATCACCAAAGTTTAAATATCCTAGGAAGATTACTTGCAAAGGTACTTGTTAATATTTTTTCACTGATTTTCTGCCCCAAACCTTTTTCATTAAATAAACCTGATATTCCAAGTAATCTCAGGAGGAAACCACAAGTAATTAATAGGAATTGTTTGTGAGCCAATATTTCTGCTGTCTACACATTTTCCACATTCAGGACATCCAATACATTTATAGCAATTTATATTATTTACAATGAATTCAGGAAGTATTCAGACCACCTTCACTTTTGTCAGCCTTGTTATGCTGCAACCTGATTCTCCAATTGTGGAAAATCATTTTTTCTCATTAATCTACACTCAATTCCCCATATTTACAAAGTGAAAACAGAAGCTTAGAAATGTCTGTAAATTTATTAAAATAAAAAACTGAAATATCACATTGGCATAAGTATTCAGACCCTTCACTTAGTATTTGTTGGAGCACCTTTGGCAGCAATTACAGCCTCTAGTCTTTGGGGGTATCACACAACAAGCTTTACACACCTGGATTGGGGAATTTTCTGCTATTCTTCCTTGGAAATTCTCTCAAGTTCAGTCAGATTGGAGGGCAACTGTTGGTGGACAGACATTTTCAGGTTCCTCCAGAGATGTTCAATAGGGTTCAAGTCATGGCTCTGGCTGGGTCACTCTAAAACATTCACAAAGCTGTCCCTAAGCCATTCCTGTATAATCTTGGCTGTGTGCTTAAGATAGTTGGAAAGTATATATTTGGCCCAGTCTGAAGTCCTGAGTGCTCTTAAGCAGGTTTTTATTGAGAATATCTCTGTACTTTGCTCCAGCTTTCCCTTAACCCTGACCATTCTCCCAGTCTCTGCTGCTGAAAAACACCCACACAGCATGATGCTGCCACTACCATGCTTAGCTGTTGGGATGATATTGGGTAGGTGATGAGTGATGCCTGGTTTCCTCCAGACATAACATTTAGAATTGAGGCCAATTTAATCTTGGTTTCATCAGACCAGAGAATCTTGTTTTTCACAGTCTGAGAGTCCTTCAGGTACATTTTTGCAAAGTCCAAGAAGGCTTTCATGTGTTTTGCACTGAGAAGGAGCTTCTCTCCAGCCACTCTGCCATAAAATCCAAATCAGTGGAGGACTGCAACGATGGTTGTCCTTCTGGAACTCTGTCCCATCTCCACACAAGATCTCTGGAACTTAGTCAGAGTAACCAGTGGTCTCTTGGTCACCTGTTTTAGCAAGGCCCTTCTCCCCTGATTGCTCAGTTTGACAGGGCAACCAGCTCTTGGAAGAGTCCTGGTTGTGCCAAACTTCTTCTATTTGAGAATTATGGAGGCCACTGTGCCCTTAGGCACCTTCAGTGCAGCAGAAATTTTATTGTAGCCTTCTCCAGAACTATGCCTTGCAATAATCCTGTCTCTGAGCTCTACAGGCAGTTCCTTTGACCTCATGGCTTTTGCTCTGCATTGTCAGCTGTGAGACTTTCTATAGAATGGTGTGTGCCTTTCCAAATTGTCTTCAATTTAGTTTATCACAGATGGATCCCAATCAAGGTGTAGAAACAAATCAGCAACAATCAAAAGAAATGAGAGGCACCAGAGCTAAATTTCATATGTTGTTGCAAAGGGTCTAAATACTTATGCCATTTTTTCCAGTTTTTTATTTTTAATAAACTTACAGACATTTCTAAAATTCTGTTTTCACTTTGTCATTATGGGGTACTGAGTGTAGATTAATGAGAAAAAAATGAATTTCAACAACTGTTGAATCAGACTGCAGCAAAACAAAATTGACAAAAGTGAAGGGGGTGTGAATACTTTCTAAATACACTGTACCAATCATAATTTCCCATGCTACAGATAAACAAAACTCTTATTAGCTGGTTTTAAACTACAAAAATATGCATTTGTGGATTCTGTTAATGGGTATTGCTCATCTGTTTTCTCAGGTTTAAAATTTCCAGGGGTTACTGGATAAAAGAAAGAGAAAAATGGTAGTGCTCCAAAAGTCTATGAATGACATCCACAAAAATTTCACTAAAAGAAGCAAATGAAAATTTATTTATAGGGTTTTAAGCAGGTGTTATACATTAGCAGCTCTGAAGGCAAATTGCTTAGAAACTAGGTACAATTTATGTAATTCTAGAATTGCTTACTTTTACACATAAAAAAGAGAATTCAGAAATTCTGCAATATCTTATCTGACTCTGCTACTTAGCCAGAGAACCTTGACTCTAAACATAATTTACCTGAATTTTATTCAAGATGTTTATAACTTAATTAAATGTATAGAACTTTTCATCTTGATGGATTTAGTTCGTTTTATTTGGTTGCTCACCTATCGTAACTTGGAATAATTTTATTTATTCTTCCTTTGGTATACAAGTGTTTAAATTTTATTTTATTACTTGAATTAAGTGTAAAATAAGTAACAGAAGTAGAAATAAAGAACTAGCTTTATTTTTTATTTTAATAAATAACTTAGAAGATAAGATGGTAGTTCATTGGCACAGGCAGTATTTTGCCTGGAAAAGTCCCAGTTTTTATCCCTGGCACAAAGGATATATCTATGTCTTCCTTAAAATTTTGAGCCATATTGCCAATTAGAAAATATAACATTGGGATAGATGGGCCAACAGTTGGTCTGTAAGAAATAGTTGGGAGCTGTGTTGTCATCTGAGACTTGATGAAAGACTCAACTATTTGGATAACCAGTCATCTCCTGTCAGAAGATTTTTATAATTATTTTAAAGACATGGATATACAATACCCAGGGCATGTGTGGGATTGTATGTAATCTCTTTGCCCATGCAATATAAGAGGTGGAACTGGAGAACAGACTTTCCCAATGTCCACAGAGGAATCTAACCATGCTCATTTTTTAATCTATTTGCAAATGTTCCTTCTTCAAACAATGAGAGCAAAAGGAAAAGGGGAATTCTAAACACAACCTCCCAACATTTAGAATGATTAAAAGAATTTCATGCCCTATCCAGTGTTCTGAAAGGACCATCACAACTGATAGCAGTCTTCTCTGGCAATGGCTATATACAAAACTATATGAAACTCAGTCTAGTTCATTATATGGTGACATTAACAGATTCCTGCAAATTTGAAGGCACAAATCTCCAACTGTCAATAATAATAATAATAATAATAATAATAATAATAATAATAATAATAATAATAATAATAATAATAATAATAATAATAATAATAATAATAATAATAATAATTTGTTGTTAGTTGTGAAGTCATCTCCGACCCATCGCAACCACATAGACAATGTTCCTCCAGGACTTCCTGTCCTCTACCATGTTCTGGAGTTCATTTAGGCTCACGCCTACTGCTTCAGTGACTCCATCCAGTCACCTCATTCTCTGTCGTCCCCTTCTTCTATTGCCCTCAATCTTTCCCAGCATTAGGCTCTTCTCCAGTAACTCCTTTCTTCTCGTTAGGTGGCCAAAGTATTTGAGTTTCAACTTCAGGATCTGGCCTTCAGTCAGGGTTGATCTCCTTTAGGACTGACCAGTTTGATTGCCTTGCACTCCAACTGGCTCACAGGAGTCTTCTCCACCACCATAGCTCAAAGGGCTCAATTCCTTGGCACTCAGCCTTTCTTATGGTCCAACTTTCACAGCCATATATTGCAACTGGGAAGACCATAGCCTTGACTATACACATTTGTGTTGGCAGGATGATGTCTCTGCTTTTCAGTGTGCTGTCTAGATTTCCAATGGCTTTCCTCCCCAGGAGCAAGTGTCTTTTAATTTCTTGGCTGCAGTCCCAGTCTGCAGTGATCTTGGAGTCCAGGAAAATAAAATCTGTCACTACCTCCATTTCTTCCCCATCTATTTGCCAGGAATTGAGAGGGCTGGATGCCATGATCTTGGTTTTCTTAATTTTAGTTTCAACCCAACTTTTGCACTCTCCTTCTTCACCCGCAACAAGAGGCTCTTTAGTTCCTCTTCACTTTCTGCCATTAGAGTGGTATCATCTGCATATCTTAGGTTGTTGATACTTTTCCCGGCAATCTTAATTTCAACTTTTGATTCATCTAGCCCTGCCTTTCTCATGATGTGCTCTGCATATAAGTTAAACAGGTAGGGTGACAGTATACAGCCTTGCTGGACTCCTTTCCCAATTTTGAACCAATCAGTGGTTCCGTGTCCAGTTCTCACTGTTGCTTCTTGGCCCGCATATAGGTTTCTCAAGAGACAAATAAGATGGTCTGGTACTCCCATCTCTTTAAGAACTTGCCACAGTTTGTTGTGATCCACACAATCAAAGGCTTTAGCATAGTCAATGAAACAGAAGTAGATGTTTTTCTGGAACTCCCTAGCTTTCTCCATGATCCAGCGTATGTTGGCAATTTCATGTCTAGTTCCTCTGCCTCTTCAAAATCCTGCCTGTACTTCTGGTAGTTCTTGATCCACATACTGCTGGAGTCTACATGAAGCCACTGGGTGAGATCATCCGTGGCTTCGGGGTGAGGTATCATCAATATGCTGATGATACCCAGCTTTTCATCTCCACCCTGAACCAACCCAGCGATGCCCTCGACATGATGTCCTGTTGCCTGGAAGCGGTACAGATCTGGATGGGGAAGAACAGGCTCCAGCTCAACCCGGCCAAGACTAAGTGGCTTTACGTACCGGCATCTCATTTAGTCCAACAGGTTCCATCTTTGGTTATGGGAGGAGAGGTGTTACTTCCCGTTGATAGGGTGTGCAACTTATGCATCCTCCTGGATACATGACTCAGTTTTGAAGATCATATTGGAGTTGTGGCCAGGGGGGGCATTTGCCCAGGTTCACCTGGTGTGCCAGTTGCACCCCTATCTGGACCAAGATGCCCTACATACGGTCACTCACGGACTCATTACCTCCCGTATAGATTACTGCAATGCTCTCTACATGGGGCTGCTCTTTAAGACCACCCGGAGGCTCCAGCTGGTGCAGAATGCTCCCGCACGTGTAGTGATGGGAGCATCCCGATACTCCCATATTACACCCTTCCTGCGTGAGCTGCATTGGTTACCGGTTGCCTTCTGGGTGAGATTTAAGGTGTTGGTACTTACCTTTAAAGCCCTACATGGCCTAGGCCCGAGATATTTGCAGGACCGTCTACTGCCGGGAACAACTTCCCATTGCCCGGTGCACTCACACAGGGAGGGCCTCCTCAGGGTGCTGTCGGCTAGACAATGTCAGCTGGCGACACCCAGGGGGAAGGCCTTCTCTGTGGGAACGCCAGCCCTGTGGAACCAACTACCCCTTGAGCTCCGGATAGCCCCAGATCTCCGGTCCTTTCGCCGCGGCCTTAAAACATTCCTTTTCCATCAGGCTGACCTGGACTGACAGGGATTTTTAAAATGTTTTTAACTTATTATTGGGGCTGCTAGTTTAATGTCCATGTGTCGAGTTGTCTCTTGGGTTGTTGGAAGAGAGTGTTTGCTATGATCATCGTATTCTCTTGACAAAATTCTATCAGCCTGTGCCCTGCTTCATTTTGTACTCCAAGGCCAAACTTGCCTGTTATTCCAGTTATCTTTTGGCTTCCTACTTTAGCATTCCAATCAACCATGATGATAAGGACTTCATTTGTTGGTGTTAGTTCTATAAGGTGCTGTAGAGTTTCATAGAACTGGTCAATTTCATCCTCTTCAGCACCGGTGGTTGGGGCATAGACTTGGACTACTGTGATATTGAATGGTTTGCCTTGGATTCAAACTGAGATCATTCTGTCATTTTGGGGATTGTATCCTAGTATTGTTTTTCCTACTCTTTTATTGACTATGAAGGCTACTCCATTTCTTCTGAGGGATTCTTGCCCGCAGTAGTATACCTGATGGTCATCTGAATTAAATTCACCCATTCCTGTCCATTTTAGTTCGCTGATTCCTAAGATGTCGATGTTCAGTCTTGTCATCTCTTGTTTGACCATGTCCAGCTTGCCTTGATTCATGGAAATAATAATAATAATAATAATAATAATAATAATAATAATAATAATAGTAGTAGTAGTAGTAGTAGTAGTAGTAGTAGTAGTAAATAAAAAATACCACTTGCCAGTGTCCGAAAATACGACTTGCCTGTGTCCGAAAAATTGTGGGAACATAGGGTGGAAATAGTCGAGAATGAGAGGGTGAAGATCTTGTGGGACTTCTGAATACAGACAGATCGTCATTTGGAACACAACACGCCACATGTCGCGGGTGTAGGGAACTGAAGCATACAGTTGATTGATATCGCTGTACCAGGAGATGCCAAAGTCGAAGAAAAAGAACTGGAAAAAATTATGAAATACTGCAACCTGGCTTTCAAAACTGCGTGATTATGGATGAACCGTGGAACAGTGATACCCATTGTCATCGGGCACTGGGAACTATGTCCAAAAACTTTGCAAAATACATCAAGAAATGGTAGCTTCCTGCAATAACTCCAGCAAAGCTTCAAAAAACTGCGCTACTCGGAACATCTTACATTTTAAGGAGATACCTAGTTGATACCTAGGATGCTGGTAGCAGCCCGTGTCAATCATTAGTGCCAGTCAATTTAAGTGTTCAGTTAACTGAGGTTCATGTTTTATGAATAAAAGTTGTTTATTATTATTATTATTATTATTATTATTATTATTATTATTATTATTATTATTATTATTATTATTATTATCATTATTATCATTATTGTTGTTGTTGTTGTTGTTGTTGTTGGAAGGGACCTTGGAGATACCTAGTCCAATCCCCTGGACTAGGGAAGGAAACCCTATACCATTGACAAATCGCTGTCCAGTCTCTTCTTAAAAATTTCCAGTGTTGGAGCATTTACAGCTTCTGGAGGCAGGTTGTTCCACTGGTTAATTGTTCTAACTGTCAGGAAGTTTCTCCTTAGTTCTAGGTTGCTTTTCTCCTTGATTAGTTTCCATCCATTGCTTCTTGTCCTGCCTTCATGTGCTTTGGAGAATAGCTTGACTCCCTTTTCTTTGTGGTAGCCCCTGAGATATTGGAACACTGCTATCATGTCATCCCCTCGTCCTTCTCTTCATTAAACTAGACATACCCAATTCCAGCAACCATTCCTTATATGTTTTAACCTCCAGCCTCCTAATAATCTTTATTGCTCTTCTCTGTACTGTTTCTAGAGTCTCAACATCTTTTTTACATCGTGGTGACCAAAACTGAATGCAGTATTCCAAGTGTGGCCTTACCAAGGCATTGTAAATTGGTATTAATACTTCACATGATCTTGATTCTATCCCTCTGTTAATGCAGCCTAACACTGTGTTGGCTTTTTTGACTGCTGTAGCACACTGCTGGCTCATATCTAACTGATTGTCCAATAGGACTCTGAGATCCCTCTCACAGTTACTACTACTGAGCAAGGTACCCCCTATACTATATCTGTACATTTTTTCTTGCCTAAATGTAGAACCTTACTTTTTTTCACCATTGAATTTCATTTTGTTAGATAGCACCCAGTGTTCAAGTCTGTCCAGATCCTCCTGTATCTTAAGCCTATCTTCTGGAGTGTTGGCTATTCCTGCCAGCTTGATGTCATCTGCAAATTTGATGAGTTCCCCATCTGTCCCCCATCCAAATTGTTGATGAAGATGTTGAAGAGCACTGGGCCTAGAACAGAGCCCTGGGGCACCCCACTACACACTTGCTCCATGTAGATGAATTTTCTTTGAGGACCACACGCTAAGAACAGCTGGCTAGCTACAAATCCTGCTTGATTCATTAGGGTAGTCCTTCCTTAATTTCTTTCTTTGACCCTTAAGTGACTTTTGGTTCCTATCTCTCATGTCTGATTATTTACTACCAGCATAAAGAAACCCCTTCCTTTTTATGATCTTGTAATCCCTTAATGCAAGGTAGAGTTGGATTGACTGGAAGGAGCTGAGTTTATTGGTCAGATGCTGTCTTGATGCCTATCCAGAGTTTGCAAATATTTTTTTCTGGGAGCTCCACATAGGCATCAGGAAGGGCATCTGGCATTTCTTCCCCTTTCCCCCTAGACTACTCATGCATTCCATCATAGCAGGGCACCAGCTGCTCTGCCATATATCACCTTGAGGCAATTCCAAATATTTTTTCCCAAAATACTACAAGCAAATACAAAGCAGAAGATGTACCAATCCCATCCAATAGTAGGATGTAACTCAAATGCAACAAAAGTCTAAGCACCAAACATCACTAAATTCCTCTATAAGCACAAAAGGTTCATGATCTCAGCTTTATCTGGAGCAGTCAGCAGGCCCCAGAAATTCACTGCAGCCATACTCACAACAGTACTATGTATATAAGTTCCCTCTCCTTGCTGCCAAGAGGTGTGCAGGATTTCTCACCATGCCAGTATGGAAAAATCAAAGGAACGACTTTGTTTTGTCAAATTCCCCATCAAGAAGGAAGTTAAAAAACTATGAAAAAAGATGGTAATGACCTATGGGGTATTGGCTTATGAGGTACAGATGGCCCACCTAGAGACACCATTTAGAAGCCTATTGGACCTTTTGATTACCTAGAAACAGTCTGTGGGCTCCTTGAAAAAAACATAAGAAAAGCATTCATAAATCAAGAAAAGAATCATTCTAGTTCAGAATACAATTTGATGTTCTAATAGTGATCACAAGCTGGAAGACCTTGAAGTGAAGAAGGCTTTGTATAGTCATTGTTTCCCTGAATTTGGTGTGTTTGGAAACATGCTGCCCCAAACAACAAGTTTGTTAAATCTTCAGGACTAATTTCTCCTATGAGTTTATCAAATCTTGTTAAAATTTTTACTAACTTTAATGAAGTTAGTAGTCATGATTATATCTTATCACAATGAAAGTTCTCTCCTTCTGTATTCTCTCCATTCTATGTATGGTTTTGATTAGTTCTCCTCTTCTTCTTTTTTTCCAAGTGAGAATCTAAATTTATTTTCATGTAGGAATGATGTTTGAGCCCCTGATTTTTTTAAGGTACTTTTTGCATGTCTAATGTATTATTTTTTTCATATCTGGTCAACATATCCATGCATAGCATTCCAGAGTATAGTAGATTGTATGAGAATATCACAGTCTTGGCCATTTTATTTTCAATCCCTTAGATAATGATCCTGTGAATACTACACCCAGAAGAGTCTGGTCTGAGTGGCTGATGAAATTATAAAACTGTAGTTGATATTGCTGGATGGCTCTAACTGATAAAATTTTCACTCAGAAAATTGGGCCTGGGTTCTTCTCTTTATATACTGCTCAGTCCTTATGGATTTTTAAAAAAACCACAATCCCTCATACCAAGAGTAGACTTCTCCTTCTCCCCTTCCTTAGAGGAATTAGTCATATAAGTGTATTTTGGTCCCTCTGAGACTCTTTTAAAACAAGGCAACTACAAATTGCCTTTTTCTCTCTTTCCACATGTACTTCAGCTGTCATTATTTCCAAAATAAGTTTTAATTAAAGCTGTTCTCCATACAGTGTGTGTTGCACTTCAGCTGTGTAGCAAATAACACATTAATTTCCCCTGACTCCCCATAATCTTGCTCTGTTTTATCCTGTTAACATCTTGTTCTGGCAAATACCGATGGGAAATAGCAGGTACTAGCAGAGAAACAATACAGAGAACAGTTAGTGGGACTTAATGAAAGCTGTTGTTTTCTTTTCCACTTTTCAATATTTCTGCTGTCTTTCTGGCCTCCTTATTTGGGCTAAGATGTCTCTCAGTAAGATTGACATAAAGGTAAAGGTAAAGGTTCCCCCGCACATGCGTGCTAGTCGTTTCCGACTCTAGGGGCCGGTGCTCATCTCCGTTTCAAAGCCGAAGAGCCAGCGCTTGTCCGAGGACGTCTCCGTGGTCATGTGGCCGGCATGACTAGACGCCAAAGGTGTTGTGACTCAGGGCCAGCCTGTGGGTCCGGCAGCCGGCTCAGATGTCTCGGATGACTCAGATGAGGGGGAGGAGGAGTGTGTGGAAGACGAACCGGCTGATGATGGCTTGGAGGCTTTGCAGAGCCCCCAGCCGGGGCCCTCTTCTCAGCTGCGTGAGCCCGATAGTGCGGAGGATGATGACCCACAGCTGGCCCTGTTCAAGGACGCCCGACGCAGGAGGCAGTCGAGCAGGACCAAACAGAGAAAGGCTGTGGGACTCCTCGGGAGGAGGCACAGGGAGGCCACGCCCTGATCTCTAAATAAAAGGAGTGTTTGGGGAAGGGCTGGTTGCTGAAAGCAACCCTTCCGTTTGAGGATTCAAGTTCCAGTGTTTTTGTTTCTTGTTCTGTTATTTGAGTAATAAATCTTGGCAGACGCTTTCCAGCCTTAGACGCTCTCCAGTCTCTACTGTTTGAAAAGGGGTTTGCCTTATTGCAAGGCCAGTAGCAGGCTGGTTCAGAACAAAAGGCGCACGGCATGACTAGACGCCAAAGGCGCATGGATCATCATCAGTTTCCCTATTTGACGCAATAGGTAGCCACATTTTCCTGCCTTGGTGATTTCAGAAACAATACCTGTAGGATTTCTGCTGTCATACAGTCATGAAAATTCTAGACTGTCTCCAGCAGAAAAACAATAGTGACCATTCTATAACTCTGGTGAGTCAGATCTGGAGTTCGCTATTTCCCATCAGTGTGTTGCCAGAACAAGATGTTAATAGGATAAAACAGAGGAAGATTACAGGGAGTCAGGAAAAAAATAATATGTTATTTGCTACAAATTAATTTTTGGGATTTTGCTTGTGTTTGGTTCTGTGAACATTTGGAAGAACCCAGATATGCTATCTAAAAATCCACTTCAGTAGTTGAAAATAGTAACTAACACTCTCTTATGATTCCATCTAAGCACTTCTTGTTTTGAATCTCTTCAGAATTCTTGGCTCAACTCAGGAACCCAGAATTTTATTTTTTTTTCCCCTGTTATTGATTAGATTTCCCTTTGCCAATATGATAGAACCATATTATCTGAACAATGATGGACAGACGATTCTGTATTAGAGAAAGCAGCATTTGATTTTGGCCAGGAAAAAAAAAATAAACGATTGTCTCCTTTTCTCCTGTATGAAAAGGATGTGATTCATGCCTAACCAATTAGTTAAGTAATTAGCAGAAAATTCTACCTATGCATGTTTACTCAATGGTACATCCCATTGTTTTTAGAGACATGCTATGGCTGAAAGAACAATACAGTAATATGCAGTAGATAAACCAGGAATTGAGAGGGATAGGGAGAGGAAGACTTATTTTATATAGTCAATATATAATTATGTGTTTAAAACTAGGTGGAATTTTTTTTTGCATATAACATGTTAATAGTTTCTTTTTTCCTTTTGTTTTATGTACTTTTACATTTTTCCTTTCAATTAATTGGAATTAATTAAATGAAATATTATTTATTCAGGTTCTTTCAATTAGAAACTGATTCTCCTTGAAAAATTGTGTTTTCAGTGGCTGTACCTTATCTGTGAGATCCCTCCCCCCACCCCCCAAAAAAAAATCACTACAGAAATTAGCCAGTTAGTTTTGAGGAGAAAACCTTTAAAAGGCACTTTGAATCTTCATTTATCTTTTTTTTTCTGCATTCTGATAATAGACTGCATTGTTTTAGGAATTTTTTTTTCAGTTTGCATATGCTAGGTATTATTAAATGCTGGACATCATGAAGCTTAGAATATTATACCATCAGCAGGATGTTTTGCACTATTCGTTCATGATTTCTGTGAAACAAAATAGTTCTTCCTAAAGAAGAGTTGATTGGATTGCTTTCTTTAATTAGACATTGTTTGCAAACATGGGAACAACGTTATAAATATAACATGTAATGGATGGGATTTTTATAAATATAACCTGTCATGGATGGGATTGTTTTAAACTGTCGTAAATAAAATTATGGTGTTAGTAGTTCTGGAGAAAAAAATGATTCCATTTCTCTTATTTATTTCTATGCTTCCATGACTAAGGCACCCTGTTTGTATCTGTCTGTCTGTCTGTCAGTCAGTCAGTCAATCTATCAATTTATTTGCTGTCTATCTTTCCATGAAGCTATTCTGGGCAGCATACAGCAATAAAACTGGGGAGGGGGGGATGATTAAAAATGTAAATATAACAATAGTAAAGGAATAAAACAATAAAAATAAATTTAAGTATAAAATGAAATAAAAAAGAGGGGGAAGCACAGGGGGGAGGTGGGATCAGTTAATTAATCCAATAGCTACCTCCGGTGTGGTACTCCCCTATTGTGTTTCCAAGCCAACTGGCAGTGCCAGGGCTTCAGGGCCTTCTGGAAAGATGGGAGAGTGGGGCAAACCTTACCTTGGATGTACTTTAGCAAACAACATGGAAAAAGTGAAAAAAATAGCAATTTTTTTTGCCTTCATAATCTTGGGTTCCATATACAGTATAGGAATAGACTAGAGGAAAAAAAGCTCTGAATCTTTTTTTCTATCTCTTAAATTATAATGTTCTTATTAATCAATGTGCCTTTAGGTACTAAAGAAGTGATGTGATGTGCCTTTAGGTACTAAAGAAGAAATTCTCTTATTTTCCTTTTCCCAGGCCACCATACTAGCTAGGAAAGGAATTTAAAAAGAAAATATTGTAACACGGTTGGTTGGAGGATATTGTAGTTCTGGTCCAAAAAAAATAAGTGGGCCTCCTAATTTTCACTTTTTGGGGGTGACAATTACCAGAGCCTTCTATCATCACATGTAGGCCACAGGAGCCTAAGCATTTCTGATGAATAAAACCTGGATTTTCCCCCCTGATTTCTCTTTCATTGGTTATTGCATTCCTGAATCTCCTTAATTACTTTCTTTCATTTCCAGAGTCTCCCATTGTTTTTTTATTCTGCATTGCCTCTTATTCTTGGATCATTCATAATATAAAGGACATTTATGATCCCATACACCAGGGCTTTTCAAACAGTGGTATGGGTACCACCTGTGGTACATTGGCACCTGGCAGGTGGTACACGACCATCTTAGAAAAATGGTAGTGGGAGAGGGGAATGAGCTGGACCGGTGGCAGCATTGCACAAGCCTGAGCGAGAGATGGCTGGAGCTGCAGGGCCATCCAGCTCCAGCTCCAACTGGAGCTCAGCACTAATCCTGGTGCTTCTGCTGAGCCCAGAAGAAGCGCCGATCAGCTGGAATGTTACAGCATCCCCAGGGTCTTGTGATTTACATTCAGATGCTTGGCAACTGATTCATATTTATGATGGTCACAGTGTCCCAGGGTCATGTGAAGTGACCAAAGCCTGCTGCAACCATCCAGCAGATGGGGGGGAATAAAAACTGAACACCCCCACCCCACCCCACCCCTGCTGCCAATCCTCAACAGAAAAGCTCACAACAATGAAAACCTCAGACATGAGGAAGAGTGCCACCAGGCAGGCAGGCAGGTGTCTTGCTCGGCTGTGGCTTGAGGGGCAGTTTTTTCAGTGCCATTGTAACTTTGAACAGTCACTAAGCAAACTGTTGTAAGTTGAGGACTACCTGTACTTCATCATTTTTTTCCTTTTTTTTTTTGGTCATCAAGTTTTTGACACCTTGCTAGGCGACTGGTGATACTCGAATGTTGTCATATCCTAAAAGTGGTACAATGGGTGAAAAGGTTGAAAAGCCCTGCCATACACCACACCTTCAAGTAGCTTCTATTGATGCAGGAAAAAAACATTGGAAAGATCATAAAGGATCTCCTGAATTATGTGTTATAGTATATTATCATTATAATATATGGTTTATTAGGGGACGGACTTTTCTATCCACAAAAATCTATAAGTACTTCTCCTTTGAGGAGCCCTGATGGTGCAGTGGTTAAAGTGCAGTATTGCAGCCTAACTCTGCCCACTGCTAGGAGTTCAATCCTGACCAGCTCAAGGTTGCCTCAGTCTTACATCCTTCTGAGGAGCCATTTTAGGAGGTAATATGCAAATAATGTTTCTACATTATAAACCTCTCAGAGAGTGTTGTAAAGCACTATGGGGTTGTACCTAAGCCTAAGTGCTATTACTATTGCTAATGTTGTAAATACTCCACCTTAGAATTTTGATAGCATGCAACATGTAAGCCAAGATAGAATTTGAAACTGAAATGTTCTAGGTCTTTTCTTCAGGGTTAATAATTTGATTATGGGGAAAATATTTTCTTTGAATTTAAGTGATGTTTCTTCAGTGTGTTTTATGAAAATCCCTTTCATCTCAATACAGTACTGACTTACTACAGAAAGATGACAGAAATTTTAATTTAAGTCAGAAAGTACATGAACCTGGAGAAGGAAGACATATATTCAATAATGATACCACTAATATCTAATGGACAGATTTAATTCCTTTTGAAGCCTATTTCCAAAAGCAAATTACCTTTCTCTTTACAGTTGCAGATAGCATTTATTTTTTTAAAAAAAATAAGGTAAATTTAAATCTAGAGAAAATCTATGCACTCAAATACCCTACTGTGAAAATTAGGCAAAAAGAACTCTTTACCTTTCTGCTCAATCAACATCAGATTCTTTGCTCTGTCATGTGAAAAGTTTCAAAGCCAATGAAACAAAAAAGAAAATTTCCAATTGTTTACCACAATCCTAAATATTGATACTTACTGATTCTTTAAAAAGTACAGAATACAGAAAGTGGGTAGACCTGCACAACTGTGCTATACAGGCAGTCCCCACTGAATGACTTTCTGAACATACAATAGCACTGAATCAGTGACATTTGCAATCAGTCCTTGTACTCACAATGGTCTCTGCAATCATGTAATTGTGATTTGGACACTTGACACCTGGCTTCCAATTAAATCATAACATCATTTGTCACCTCCCTACAATTAGTCAATGGGGAAGCCAGCAGGAAGTCTCAAATGGCAAGCATGAAATGTGCTTGTTTAATGACTTATGGTGATTCACTTAATGATGGCAGTCGGAAGTGCTGGAATTTCTATCATATAACATCACTTTTTATGACTGTGCTGCTTAGCAAGGGAAATTCCAGTCCAAATTACCTTCATCAAGTGAGGACTAACTGTATGTCAGAATCCGGTTGTTGGGAGGGGGGTGATTTCTTTATTCTTGTGGATTCTGCCATAATTCTGAGAGGAGGGGGGAGCTATGGGAGCTACAATGTATCTTCTCCACTTTCCTCTATCTGCTTGCTCTTTGATCTATTTCCTTTGCTGCCAGCCTGGGGTGAAACTGGAATGTGCCTCTGGCCATCTGCCTTATTTCTAGCTGTGGAAGAAGAGGCACGAAGACCTAACAGCCTAACAGCCTTGGGAATGGCACCTTATCAACCTTGTTCCCTTGGCAGAGTCACACCTGGGGATTGGGCCATTTGAACTGGCTTGATTGACTATTGTGGTGGGATTTGCCAGTTACTCTTTTAACCTATTGATTCATGTGGGAAACTCTCAGATCCTGCCTTCTATGCCTGCTGTCAGCTTCTCCTAATAAAAGTTCCTTTTGGAATGAAGCTGTTCCAGGAGTTCTGCTTTCTTGGGAAGAGGGATTGAGGAAGGTCCTTACATTAGGCAGGATCTGCAGTTTTGTTCAGCCCGGAAAGAAGACCCTTACCATGGGGACCAGACAAACGATGTTGAACCAGGGCATAGAGAAAGGAGAAGGTAGTCTAGGGGAGAAGCTCCCCCCCAGGCTGGCCTAAGTGGCAGCAGTTCACACTTCTCCAGTTTCTCCAATGAAACTATTGCCACCAAGCATTGGGATAAACCAAGGTAGTTGATGGACACTTGGAAGAAAGACATCTAGGAGGTAAAAGCCAGAAAAGTGACCCTCAAATGGGACAGCCATCAGCCAGAGTGAAGTGGGAGATGGAGAGATCACTTTATCTCAGTGAGAAGAGGACAAGAGACTGGCCTGCTCTATCTGGTTCCTAGAACAAGCTATCAATATGTTGAGGATCACTTTCAACTCCCTAAAGGAGAAGGTAGATCCATGCTGGGGCTCATGACCATGGGGAAGACTGCATGGAAAGTTAGGTCGCACTTTCCACCAGCACCTCGGAGACTGTAGCAGCTGCAGCCATGGCTGCCACCCCAGTGAAAGTCGTACTGGCTGACGGAGATAGACACAGGGCCAGGCAGAGGAGAGGCCACCAGTACGGATGGAAGTTCCCAATCCTGTACAACAGAGAACCTCAGAAACTGGGTTTTTTTCTGGCCCACATCCTGAGTTATATGAAAGAATACAGTCAGCACATCCCCAATGATCATGGGCAGGTGAGAATCATAACCATGGCTCTGGAGGGAGCACCCGCCAAGTAGATAGTGAACCTACATGATGCTGATGCTCTGGAGCTGCAGAATTTCAATCACTTCATGGCTGCCCTAAGTAGGAGGTTCAAGGACCCCTTGGCCAATCAGAAGGTTAGAGAAAGCATCAAAATGGTGAGGCAAGGTCATCTCCCAGTGGCCGAATACACAGAGGAATTACAAGCCCTGGCAAGCAGACTCAACTGGTGGAAGAAGTCCTTGTGGGACATTTTAAAGATGGACTGAATTATGATCTGTATTACACCTGCATTCCCCAGGAGGATCCTGATCAACTTCATGATTGGTACATCCTGGCAGAAGAAGCCAAAATTGATAAAGCCCACAGACAGTGACACCTGGGACGGTCCTGGGAACACTCCCCCTCAGAGGAGGCCCAAGAGCTGGTGAGATCACCCACTGCAACACCTAAGTCATCAGCCTGTTTCAAGTGCAGGAAGGAGGAACACCACATAGCCAAGTGCTGCTCAAAGACCCTCTATGGAAGCCAGACTGAGCTGGAGGAGGAAAGCCTGGGAAAATGCTGCAGCGGCCAAAAGAAACTGCCATGAAGATTGTGGAGGTTGTCCAGGTCCAAACCCCAACAATTAAGGTGAAAAAACTCCGATCCCAACGGGAAAACCACCCGAATCCTCTGACAACTGCTCAGAGGACAAACCCTGGTAAGTGGACCTCTCAGGCCCCTCACCAGAACCATAGAACTGTTTAGCCCAGAGATGCCAGAAAAGGTCTCATTAGGAGCCCTGATAGACTCAGGCTACATCTCCTGCCTCATAAGCCCAACCCTGGTGGGGAATTTAGGTATCCCAGTGAGGAGGCTGAAAAAACTAATTTCAGTTGGTCAGCTAGATGTGTTCATCACAGGGGGAGTTCCAGCCACCCTTGCCACACAGCCCATCCATAGGCGATCACATAGAGATGGAGTACCCACTTATTTTAGGGATGGTGTGGTTAATGAAGTGGAACCCAAGAGTGGACTGGAGGACAGAAGTGTTGTGACTCAGGGCCAGCCTGTGGGTCCGACAGCCGGCTCCGATGTATCGGAGGACTCAGATGTGGGGGAGGAGGGTAACGAACCGGCTGATGATGATGATTTGGAGGCTTTGCAGAGCCCTCAGCCGGGGACCTCTTCTCAGCTGTGTGAGCCCGAGAGTGCGGAGGAAGATGACCCACAGCTGGCCCTGTTCAAGGACGCCCGACGCAGGAGGCAGACGAGCAGGGACAAACAAAGAAAGACTATGGGACTCCTCGGGAGGAGGCACAGGGAGACCACGCCCTGAGCTCTCTATAAAAGAAGTGTTTGGGGAGGGGCTGGTTGCTGAAAGCAATCTTTTCCGCTTGAGAAGACAAGCTCTTGTGTTTTTGTTAACTGCGTAATTAAATCTTGGCAGAAGCCTTTTAGCCTTGGACGCTTTCCAGACTCTTCTTTTGATTAGGGGTGCGAGAAGAGGGCTGGTTCAGAACAAGAAGAACTGAGATTCCCAAAAGGAAAACATGGCATAAAAGAAGGGGTTTCGGCCCCAGTAAGGAACGGGTCCAGAAGGTGTAGCAATGGCAAATGATGTGGGACTAGATGGCATACTTGAGGAATACCAGGATCTAGCTGAAGTATTCAGCAAAGAAAGGTCTGACAAACTACCCTCCCAACAACCCACAGATTGTGCCATTGATATCTTACTGGGAACAAAGCTACCTAAGCCGAAAATGTATTCCATGACCCCTCGGGAGTTGGAAGAGCTACAAAAATTCATAAACAAAAATTTGGGAAGAGGTTTCATATAGCCAACAAAACCCAAAATGGCAGCCCCCGTGCTATTCTGTGAGAAAAAATATGGGTCTCTTTGCCTCTGCGTAGATTATAGATCTCTGAATGCAGTGATCTACCCATTCCCATTAATGAAGGACATGTTAGTGCACTTGTTGAAGGGGAATTTTTTTTCTTTTCAAAACTGGACTTATGCGAGGTGTATTATCAGTTTGGAATTAAGGAAGGGGATGAGTAGAAGACAGTGTTTAACTACTCCATGGGATGTTTCCAATTTAGAGTGCTTCCATTTGGGTTGCAAGGGGCACCTGCTGTGTTCATTCAACTGATAAATGAAGTGATCCAGGAGCACCTCTACAAAAGGGTGCTTGTCTACTTAGACAACAACCTAATATACACAGTGACCAAAGAAAAGCATGTCAAATTGGTCAGAGAGGTGCTAAATAAGTTACAAGCCACCTGACTTTATGTCAAATTGTCCAAATGTGAATTCTATAAGAAAAGAATTGATTACCTGGGGTACCACATATCTCCCACTGGTATAGAGATGGCTCTTGAAAAGGTCTGAGTGGTGTTAGAATGGGCTCTGCTCCGCACCTGGAAACAGTTACAAAGTTTTCTGGGATTTGCTAACTTTTATTGTCAATTCATACCCCCTTTCACCCAGATCGTACTGCCCATCACAAATTTGTTAAAGATTTGGAGGGGGAGGGGAAGCCAAAGCCCAGCCAGCCACTGAAATGAATTATGGAGTGCCAAGCGGCATTTGAGAAACTGAAAAGACTATTCTCAGCAGAACCAATCTTGAAACACCCAGGCACCGAAAAACCTTTCATCATTCAGGAAAATGCCAGTGATGTAGCAGTAGGTGCAGTATTACTCCAGGAGAATAATGAAGGGAAGTTACAACCTTGTGCGTACACATCAAGGAAACTCATGGAAAGTGAACAGAGATGGGCATTACAGAAGAAGGAAGCCTATGCCATTTGCTGGGCTTTCCTGACATGGTAGCATTTCACGGAAGGAAACAAAATTCCTTTCCAAGTATGGACTGATCACAAAAACCTAGAGGTCCTAAAACATCTAGGAAACTATCCCCAAAACAAGTGTGGTGGTCCCAGCATTTCCATCGCTTCAATTTCATCATTAGAGACTTACTGGGGGGAAAGAACTTCCTAGCAGATGCTCTGTCACATTTACCACAACAGAACAGTACAAAATCAAAACAGACCCACTTATGCCATCAAGGCAACTAGCAGCGCCAGTAACCACGCGAGTCCAAACAAAAAATCCCAAACCCCTAGCAAACACAGTGGGGGTGGAATTCAGATAAGCTTAGGGAAGGATGAGTGGTTCTTAAGCCATAAGAATCTGTGTACAATGAATGATAGACTGCCATGGGTTGGGGAAAGCTCCATGTCCCCAAAGCCCAGAGACTAAACTTCATGCACCTTTGTCATGATTCCAAAGTAGCTGGGCACTTTGGGTTCATGAAACCCTTCACCTAGTGAAACAGCAATTTTGGTGGTCCTCGATAAAAAAGGATATTGAAAGCTACATGGCCAGGTGTCCTGTAGGAAAGACCCCAGGATTATTGCAGATGGTGGCAACCCTGACAGTACCCTGGAAGGAGATTTCTATGGACTTTATTGTGGAATTACTAGAGAGTGGGGGAAATAGCATTGGGCCATTGAACTGGCCGGATTGACTATTGGGGTGGGGTTTGCCAATTATTCTTTTAACCTTTTAATTCACACAGGAAACTCTCAGATCCTGCCTTCTATGCCTGCTGTCAACTTCTCCTGATAAAAGTTCCTTTTGGGATGAAGCTGTTTCAGGAGTTCTACGTTCTTGGGAAGAGGGATTGAGGCAGGTCCTTACATTGTATTTTCTTCAAGATGAAAGAGAAATGACATTTCCTGAGGCTCCTGTGACACATAGGAACTTAGGCTAATTTAGTCTGTGCCTCTGCCTCGTTAGATAAGTTCAACTTTTTCAAATGACTATGCTGATAAGAATGATAGCAGAGCTGTTCCAGAGCATCTGAAGACTACCACATTGAGGAATGCTTAGCGATCTCCTGTATTTTCTAATCTCACTTCCAGTATCTGGCAATCTTTGTGAATGATAGTGAGCTTGTTTGAAAGCAGCACTCAGTAAATATTGAATTTTGCTAGTCTATCGTCAACACAGGTGTTGTTTTTTCTGTAAATATCAAAACACTGTAGCTATTGCTTACACTTTTATATGAATCACTCCTGCAAATCTTCCCAAAGTGCCTCTTTAACAAACTGCATAGTAGCAAGAGCACATGTCAAATGCTTAAGGAACACAAAGATTTGTTTAAAAAAAAGTATGTCTTTTGACATTTTTTGAAAAAGAAATTGACAAACTATGTTGAAAATCATGCACCAAACTGTATCATTATGAGAAAATATTTATTATGGTAGCTATAGTTTCATAAAATCTACATACACATTATGTGATACTAAATAAGATATATTTACCTTAAAAGCGTAGATAGGTGTGTAAGCATTGTATTAAATGTAGTGGATATTTTCATGTAGCTCATAAGAAAATGATAATACTTACACTATTATGTAGTTAGTATCACAGTATCCATGGTTGCTAAACCTTACAACCTTACGTTTGGTGACAGGTATCTTATTTCTCAACTTGAATGCCACATTAATTGGTATTCTGCCACTAATGTTTACTATTAAATATATTTTCATGTACCTGTCATTACCAATAATGGCTTTTCTAGATTTATGTTCAATTACATATGGACAAAATCAATCAAATTCTGTAGTGTGCATATGTACCATACTGTGCATTACAGATGATTACTTTTTACATTTCATTACATTGATGAGTGAATCAACTTAAAAAGAGATTTGACTGATAATTAGCAATATATGGAATAGATTAATAAAGATATTAATAATCCATGCATTTTAAACAAGTTTTTATGGTAGGAAGTAAAATAAAAATAAGATAAAACAATACAACTCAAGCAATTCTCAAAGAAATCACAAAGTGTTTCATTCATGCTTACCTGACACTTGGAATATCACTGAAACAGACTGAAATAGATCCATCTCTTGAAAGTGTCTATTCTGAATAAGTTAGGATTCAATCCAAAGACTTTTGTCATACATATAAAATTTTTGCAATGCTAAAGCAGTGAGGAGTTTCACCATGAGGGAGCATATTAAAAGCACGCAAAGTGTATTGCAGCTTTGAAGCAATTAAATGTATTTTTAAGAGGCCATGAAAGAGAAAGAACAACCTCAGTAGAAATTATTGGATTCAAGAAAGACTTTATCACATAATTTTCATTTATTCAATGGTTCTAAGTATGTTAAATCTCAATATTTGCAGTAGTAAATTTGCAAGGCACATTCTTCCATGATGGCCTGTTCACAACCCTTCAATTAAAAACAAGCATCTCAACTTTTGCAAAATTTTAGCAATCTCCTATGAGAATAATAAAATCTTAATACATTTAGGGGTATAGCACAATATCTTATGTCAGAATACAAAATCTAAGAACATTTTGAGAATTTGTAAAAGGTTGAGCATTATTTAATATACAATAGAATAGCAAAAATAATTTTCTGTATCTCAGAATTTTGATCTGTTTTCCAGCCACAATTGATTTTAAATTTATTGTGGGCATTACAAGCTTTCTGTACCATTTAGAGTTCTAGAAAAATGGATTTCAAAATTTATGAATAGTTCCCAAGGCTGAAAACAGTCATTCCTTATTATGTATATGAAAATTAGGGTAAGGGGAGAATTGAGCTATCATATTCTTTTTCTACTTCTTTAGAACCCTTAAGAATTAAAATGGGCTTAAGTGTTTTCCAAATCCAGTATTTCCATTACGTTTCTTGTACACTTGTGAAAGGTGGATACTTAGAACGTTTATTATTCTAAGGTGATGTTTGGAAGTTTCTTAAGACTAGGTTGTGTTATCAGTCTTGGGGTTCTAGGAAACCAGCTAAACTTTAAGTTGGCTCCCCAGTTGTGATTGATTTGGTTGACATTTATTCTCTCCATTTGTTTTGCTCTTACTGCTTACATCAGAAGAATAAAAGCAGCATCAGGACATAAATTCTGTCTCGTGAGGACATGGGTACAATAGAACAAAGTCTTACATCAACTACAGAGGCTGCTGGATACAGTGAATCCCTTGAGTGAATGAATTGCTTACTACATAAAGTGCCACAATAAATATGGTCTATCCACATATTAGTAGCCGTATGTCTAAGGTGAGCTAGTAATCTTACATTGATGAGATTTAAATAATTACACGGTCATGAACCTCTATGGATATTATTTGTGAATTTCAACCCCTGTTCTTCCAGTTTCTTAAATATTCTTAATGTAATTAACAGATTGGAAAAATGAAGGTTATCCAGAAAATGGGTTAATTATCCATTAATCTAATTCCTCATATACTTACTATGTTGATTAAGGAAAAGACAAATGTTGATTATTAGGCATGTTATTTGCTTATTTGTAACTCTATCTGGTGTACTGGAGAATATTTAAAACTGACATTAAAAGATCAAATTACTAGCTAATTTTTGTATATTCTGTTTATAGATGTACAGTTAAATATAATGAGATGTGACTATGACAATTGTTTGAAAACATAGGAATCAAATAATTATATTTATTGGAGACAAAAGAATGGGTGAGCATTCAGGTTCAATCAACACTAGATAAATTCAGGGTTTCTTCTCTATAACGTTAAACAGCTCATTATTTTATAAAAAAGTTAGCAACATTTATTTAAATTCTACTCTTATTTGTACATCTTGGAAATGTTTATAAATGTGATAACAATGTGAAAAGTAAACAACATAATTCTAAGCATGCTTATGTGAAAGTTAATCCTCCTATGGATAATGGATGTATTATCTGTTAAATGTGTTTCTGAGGGAAGCTAAATGCAGAAAAAATAAATGAATCTTTCATATTTCAGTCTTGAAATGAATTGGATCCACACTAATCTGGACTACTTCTATTTAAGAGCGACAACTGACGAAGTGTTATTTATTTGTAAGCGGTAAGCAGTAAGGCTATAATAAATCACTCTATATTTTCCTCAGTAAAGGCCTGAAGAGGTGTAAGGAATTAAATATCTCATCTAAAAACTAAAGCAAGCAGGTTGAGGATCATATTGTATGAAAATCACATTTCTAATAGTTACATTTCTCCACCCCATCTATAGCATATTTATACTGTAAATTAGTGACTGCAATACATGCAACAAAAATATGTTTTACCAGTTTATGTAAACATTAGCTCTCTTCATGCAAAATGCCTACAAACTGTGGCAACAAATTATTCTAATAGCATCATTTTACATTAGCTCTGTCACAGCAACTGTTATTCCTGCTTCCATGATTATTAAGTAGAGAATATTTTTAAATCCTTGAAAGATTTCCAGTCTACATCCCTGCTCATTTGATTTTGTAAGGTTTGAACTACTCTTTGCTGTAGTTCCTTGTTCTCTTAATGATGGAAGAGAAGAGGCCAGTTTTCGGAGGAGGCCCCATGAGAACTGGAGCTTGATTCTTGTGGGTAATTTTTATCTGGTAAAAAAGAAAACAATTATAATTATATCACCTGCCACAAGATAATTTTAAGCTTCCCTTTCCTAACTTTTAAACATGTTCCAATAGAACATAGGGCAAGTGAACACAATTTTAAAAAGCTGATAATTGATTAGACCATTATTCAAATGAAATATTAACATAATCGTATCAATTAAATTAAAGTCACTACTTCACCCTCCTAGTGTCTACTTACATTTGTTTTAGAATATTTTAAAGTCACAGAGCATATAAAATATACATTTTCATAAAATAGGAAATATTTGGTAGACAAAAAGCATATTGGAATAAAAATAAGCCATGGTATTCTCTGCATATAGCAGTCATCCCCTTAACTTGGTGGAATCTTATTTATCATATCACATTCTATTTATATAGGCAACTGCTCTCATCTATAGGATAAAACATTTATAGAATTCAATATACATTGGATCCAAGGAAGTGTAAACACATAGAAAAGTATGTGCTTGCAACTATATACATACTCAGAGTAGAGTGTTGAATATGAATCTCAATACAGTAATGAGTCGATGTTTCACATTTAATCTCCCCTTGATCAGGACATTTCTCTCCATTGTGGTCTGTTGTATCCCTTGTTTGACAAAAAAGGTAGAAACTGGTTCTACTCTGTTTTGCTCTTGCTGGATTAAGATAATAATGAATGTTGTATCCATTATGTATTAAAAATTGGCACTCAATTATACTACTATTTCTTATTTATACTTCTGGGTTCATTGTACTTAATATGAACTTCTATGCTTAATTTGAAAATAACCAGTAGAACTTAAAGTCGAAGTCTAGCATGTTAAAAAGGTCAAAAATGATTAAGTAGCATTCTAATTTGTTAATTAATTGGTAGTAAAATCAAATCAAATATGAAAAGCCTGTTTAAAACCCTATGAAAAATACTCTTCACAACTACCTATTTTGATTTCTTTGATATAAAACCAGAAATCACCTTAAATGAGACAACCCTCGTGTAGATTATGTCTCCAATTTTCTCTAATTCAAGTCTAAATTAGAGAAGACATTTTATGAATGTATGCTATGCTCAAAGCTAATTGAAAGCAATTATCAAAGTGGCATTTTGTCTGTGACTTTAAGATACATTGTGAGATAATAAATGATTCTCATTATGTAATAAAAAGGTCACATCTTGCCTTTGGGCCAGTGAGGCTTACAGTTTTTCAAAAGCTATTTGAGACATTTTCTTTAGTGAACTACTGCTAATACAAGAGCTATCACTTATTAAATATCAGTTGTCATCTATACAGCACCCCCATCACAGATAAGTATTTCTTTGAAAAAGAAACATCGACTCATTAAAACTGGCAAAAATATATCTCTTAAAGTGCATACCTGACATTTTCAAGCTAAAGTGAATATCCTTCACTTGTCATTCACTAATACCAATGAAACAAAAAAGTACACTAAGAGGAGAGAATCATTAAAACAGAGGAAAGACTATTTCTTGGATTGAAAATTTGCAATCAAAGATGCACACACACACACAACTTATTATTTCCCAAACTAACTTATATAGAACATATATGGATTTCTGTTTAATAGATGATTAATTTTAATTTCTCTTTTTTCCTAATCTTTAATTTGTTTTAATTCAACTGTAGCTCTTTAAGGAATATTTATAAAAAATGCTGTGGATGTTCCTATGCATTTATATATGCTTTTTGGCCAAAAATATATTTTACTTATGTATATGTTTTCTGCATATTGTTTTAAAAATATATCTTTTGTCATACATTTGGGAAACTGCCACCCAACATTCTGAAAAGTAAACATTCAAAATGAACTATTCCAGTTCATAATCTGATATGGGGTATATAAACTTTTCAGGCTGAGTAGCACATGAGGTTATGAAAAGGACTTACATGGAAAGCTATCCTTAATATATTTCTGCAGCAAAATTGTGATGATAATTATTCGAAAGAAAGAAACAAAATTAATCTTCCTCTGTCCAGTAAAAAAAATTGACAGGGCTACAGGAGAAAGACCTTAATATGAAAACTGATGTTTATGTGAATGTGTACTATTATTTTTGGTGTAGGGATATTTAGATGCTGAAAAGCTTTCCACCTACCTGTATATATTTTAAAACATGATAAGCTCATTCATTAACTGCCTAATCTACAGGACATTATTAGATATTGAATGTCATATCTGTAGATTTCCTCTTATATTGTGGAATGAATTCTATATTGAGAAATTCACAATTCAGATATCCAAACCAGCATTCTATGTTAACTATCAGTTTGCAAATGTAAAACATAGGTTAGATCCAAAGACCTCCACAATCTCCTTTCTTGGATGCTTGGAGGTTTTCACTTTTTTAGTTCCTCTTCAAATTATAGATCAAGAGATTATAGACCACAGCTACATATGGACCTTTTTATGACTTATAAACTGCCCAGAGTGGTAGTGTTAAACATTTTTCCTATTTTTTGATACTTTTGAAAGCTTGGGATATTTTGAAGGACAAAAGCTTGTATTGGTTTATTTTAGTGCTGTTAATGTTCATGCCCATCAGAAATGCATTTAAAAAGTCCTGTTTAAAAAGTGCAGGGAAGAAATGTTTAAGAAATATTTCAAGTTTTTTTTAATAATGTAACTGGATACACAATTCTTTGGATTCTGCTTCTTATATCTTCTATTTTGGTGGCATTTAGAAAACATTAGTTTTAGTTTATTGAACAAACTATGGCTTAATATTATCAATGAAGCCAGCCATTAGATGTTTTTTTACCGAATGACATCTGGATTGAGCAATGCAATGACAATGATAAGAAATAGTAAAGGAAAAAAAATGCTGAGGCACTAAGGCTATCATTAATGGAGAGAATAACCTGTTTCCTTTCATTTGAGTACTAAACAAACTGGGTCACTGAAGGCCAACTCTTTTTTTTTTTTGCCTATCCTAAAGAGTCAGTTATTGCTGCCATTGGAAATACTATTGCTTTGGTTCATATGGAGAACAAATTGAAAGGAAACACTTAAAAAGCCTAACAGCCAACCAAGCAAACAAACAAAATTACAAGAAAAAAAATGAGCTTAGAGGCCTATATAAAATGTTATCAAGGACATGACCCTGCTGGAGAAAGTGTTCACTTTTTGAAGGTGAATTTTGAAGATTGTAAATACTCATAAACATAAAAGTACAGAGGAACAATAACTGAGGATTGATAATGCACAGGGGCCCACAAAAGCAACTCTTTTCAAATCATTAAACTCAACCCCATCTTTCTCAGTTTTTAGAATTGTTCTGGAACTTACTTTCTGTTGTCCATGCAGGCAAATCTAGAAAAAACATGGGGTGACTTTAGTGATTTGAAAAGACTAATTTCACATGCATACCTGCAACTCAGAACTATTAAATATAAAGCAGGTTTAGCAGGATTTGTAAATTTTTAAATTATACCACCATTCCTGTCATTGTTTACATTCTATTGCTTATAAAAGAGATTCTGCTTGCCAGTGATCCACCACAGAATATCATTTAAAAATTTTAAAACAATTTCTTAGTAATATCATTGCACCAACTGAAATTAAATCCAATTAGTTTGGCATTAATTAAGCTTTAATAATGCAGTCTAGTATCACCCCTAAATAGTGTGATCCATTTTCCCTTCACACAGGTAAATTGGAAAACATGGTGGTGTCATCATAATTTTTAAACATACTGAGAAAATGACAGAGCTGCAAAATTAAAATAAATGATTAATGACATTTTTTCATGTTTTATACTAATAGGTATTGCTGAGCCTTTAAATTAATAAAGCTGTCAAGCTCAGGGTTGTTACAGGATCCAGCACTGAACCAAAATGGAAATTATGTATTCCAGACACCTAAAGATGACACTTTGGAATATTTTAAATTTTAATTAGTAGGTGCAATTATTCTGGCCCCTCCCCCACCTTTAACTACTACAAATTAATTGGCAATTAGTCACAACTAATTCTTTTTTTTAACAGTTTGAACTGGAAAGATAGGTGATTTCATCTCAATATAGTTGTCTAAGGTGCAGAAAGCACACATGCAGTAAATTGCATTGTCAATTATGCAAAAAGAAAAGAACCAAAAATAAAAAGAAACTTGTAAAATAAAACCAAAAAATGTGCATAGGTTGACAGAAAAAGTGTATGCTGTTTAGTGAAGGGAACTCCAAAATAACACTCATCTAAACAACAGAGTGACAAACCTCAAATGTATGCAAATGAGTTATTCACTGCTAAATAACATTTGTGAGTTTAGATAGGAATTGTTTGAGCACAGCTGGATATATGTTCCAATGAGAGTCTTTCCTTCCTGAGAAGAAGTGTAGTCCTACTACATGGAGTACAAAGGAATAGGACAAATCTCTCCACACAAAGCCCTGCTGGGTGCATTGGACCTGATGCATCAAACTATTATGCTTTTAATTAAAATACAAGCTCTTTCAAATAGATGAGTTTAACTAAAGAACTTCCATATAAGTGTTGTTTGAGTATTCCTGCTTATGCGAAAGTCTCAGCTCTTTTCCACTGACATGCAAGTCATTCTTTCTTCTTCCAGTCTTCTGTCATGAAAGTCAATATAAATGACACCAGCTTCTTGAGCTTGCTTCTTAGATATTCAAATTATATTGTGGGATGATGTAACTGTTCTTTGTAATTTAATTTATACCCATAACAGAAAGAAATAATTGTTAATAAATTTAATAAATCTTGGAAGTCAATCCTTGTTCCTTGCTCCCGGAGCACTGTATATTTGTTATGGTTTCATGTCACCAACTCATTATCTTTCCTATTCCACAGTGTTTTTTTATTTCCCTGAAGTTACAGAGTCTTCTTCAATAGAGTGTGAAATTGTTTCTCAGTTAATAGTGTAGAATAGATACTGTGTCTCTTGCTTCTAGTTATCACTTTTATCTATTGAACTTGTTCTTTTGTCAGATTATTTTCCTTATGTAGAGATGCTTCTTTGAGATACCTCCTTTGATTTGATAAATCTTACCTCTCTCTTATAAGAAATATGTATACTTTTTAAACCCTCTGATTTTATTTTCATCCACATGCTACCAACATAGACCCAATTATTTGGAGGTAGAAGTAGTACTAGTCATGAATGCAAATTCCTATCCATTTATTTCCATTTTGTTTCTTTTTTCTTTTTGATTCTTAGGTTACCTTACAAAAGAACTTGCAGTGAAAATCTACTAGAGATTTCCCATTAAACCTTATAAAACTGACCAAACCAAGCCACAAAATCTTATTTTGCTCCAGTTAGCTGATAAAAATGGAGAAGTCAGTTCTGTCCTTTGGAATGTAATATACAGCAACTAGGCAGAGGAACATTTCTTCAGTAGCACCATATTACATACATAAAGAAGATGACAAAAGATTTAATTTAATTTAATTTAATTTAATTTTAATTTAATTTAATTTAATTTAATAATATTTCTATACCGCCCTTCTCCCGAAGGACTCAGGGCGGTGAACAGGGCAAGAATAAAAATACAGATTACAAAAGTTAAAACAAGATTAAATAAATGCCCACATACTAAAATACATCTTTAAAACCTAATAAAATAACAATAACAACCCCCCCCCCCATCCCCTCATCAGGCCAGGCCAGCTTGTTCAAAAAAGTATGTTTTTAGCTCGCGGCGAAAGAAGATAAGATAAGAAGATCAATAAAAAGGGAAAATGATAAGACAAGATCGGGGAAAAGGATAAAGAAAAGCAAAAGGGAAAAAGAAGAAGAAACAAGAAAACATAAGGAAAAAAGGAAAAAAAAGAAGAAAAGATCAGAAATAGAAAAAGAAAAGGATAAATAAGATAAGATAGTTAAAATAAGGTAAGGTAAGGTAAAATAAGACAAGACAAGACAAGATAAAAGATAAGAAATAGGAAAATATAAGAAAACAAAAAAGAACAAAAGATAAAAATATGAGAAAAATATGAGAAAAGAAAAAAATGAAAACAGAAGAAAAAAGGTAAAAAAGATAAGAATAATATAAAAAAATAAGGAAAGATAAAAATAAGAAAAAGAAAAAAGTATGAAAAGATTAAAATGATAAGATTAAAAAAATAAGAAAATATAATATAAAAAGATAATAAAAGATAAGAATTAGATAAAAGATAAGAAAAAAATAAAATTAGAAAATATGAAAGGGATTTTTTTTAATTTTTTTATTTTAATCCCATTTATATCCCGCCCTTCTTTGAAGACTCAGGGCGGCTTACAATCTAAGCACAAATCAAATGTACTTAGCAATAGCCTTCATTCTATGTATATGCCTGCTTATTAGGGCTTTCGGGGGGGCCCCAAGCGGCATTATTACAAAGTCAGCTTATTGCCCCCAACAATCTGGGTCCTCATTTTACCTACCTCGGAAGGATGGAAGGCTGAGTCAACCTTGAGCCTGGTGGGATGCGAACCTGCAATAATTGCAGGCAGCCGGTGTTACTTAAGGAGGCATTAGCCCACTGCTCCACCAAGGCTCTTGGTGAAAAAACAATAGGGAAAAATGAGGAAAAGATAAGAGAAAATAAAAAAGAAGGAAAAATAATAAAATTGTTAAGGAAAGATAAGACAAAGATAACAACAGAACAGAACAGAACTTCTTTATTTGGCCAAGTGTGATTAGACACACAAGGCATTTGTCTCTTTGCAGAAGCTCCCAGTGTTCAGTGTATGCAAAGCAACAGAGTAATAATAATCATAATAATGATGCCAACAAGAAGAGGCAGTAGAGAAGATGTAGGATAATAATACTATAACCATATTACATGGGTAAATATACTTAGACATAAGAGAGTACTGTGGAAATTAGATGGTCAGCAGATTGATGGCATGAGGGAAAAATCTGCCTCTGTCTTTAGATGTGTTGGCATGCAATGCCCTGTAGCAGCATCCCCAGGGAAGGAATCAAAACAGTTTATATGTGAAGAGTCTGCAGATATTTTGTCAGCCCTCCTTCTGACATGAGCAAGGTACCGCCTCTATGGAAGGCATGCTGGTTTTAATTGTTTTTTCTGCAGTCCTAAATATCCATTGAAGTCTGTACCTATCCTGTTTGATTGCAATATCAAACCAGACAGTTATAGAAGTACAAATACACACTTAAGAATTCCTCTATAGAACTATATCAACAGCTCCTGGGGCAGTCCGAACTTTCTGAGTTGATGCTGGAAGAACATTCTTTGTTGTGCCTTTTTAATGATGGTTCTAATGTGGGGTGTCCATTTCAAATCCTGGGAGATTATAGAAGGATTGAAGGATTCTACTGCTGATATTGTGATGTCTAACATAGTAAAAGGTGGTGAAATAGAACACAGAATGAAGAATAATAATGGAGCTTGAAAGTCTTCTAGTCTAACCCCCTGCTTGAGTAGGGGGCCCTATACCAGATATGTCAAAATCACGATGTCACATGATATTGCACAATGTATGAGAACTTTTTCCCCATTGCTGGCGATTGGGTGGATGCGGTTTCCTTGTGACATGACCGGCCTGTGGGCCGGCACTTTGACACCCCTGCCCTATATCATTTCAGACAAATGGTTGTCCAGTGTCTTTTTGAAAGTCTCCAGTGATAGAACACCCACAACCTTTGTTCTAGGTTGTTTATCTCCTTGGTTAGTTTTCATGTCTTGCCTTTTGGTGCTTTGGAAAATATTTAACACCCTTGTCATTGTAGGAGCTCCTCAAATATTGAAACACTGCTATCATGTCTCCCTGAGTCCTTCTTTTCATTAGGCTAGACATTTCCAATTCCTGTAACCATTCTTCATATGTTTTAGTCTCCAACTCCCTGATCATTCTTGTTGCTCTTCTCTGCACACTTTCCAGAGTCTAAATATATATTTTATTTTGTGGTAACCAGAACTGGATGCAGTGTTCCAAGTGTGGTCTTACCAAGGCTTTGTAAAGCAGTACTAGAACTTCACATGATCTTGATTCTATTTCTCTATTAATGGATCCTAAGATTGCTTTGGCTTTTTGGGCTTCTGCAGTACACTAGTGGCTCATATTTAAGTGACTCCAGTACTCCAGGATACAAATGCACTCTTATCTACAGTTTTAAGTGTGTTCAGCTCCAGATTGTTCTGGCTGCAACACAGGGCCAGTTGTACAACTCCCATCTATATGCAAACACATCAACATCTTGAATGCAACCAATGATTTTTGCACTTTAACAGAGGGATCTTTCAAGATTCAATCATTAGTACATAAAGAATAATGGAGAGATCACACAGTACAATTGTTTGGGTATTCAATGTGATTTTATCTAGCTTGACCTGCTGTTTCCTATCTCTCAGAAAACTTCTAAGTAAGTGAAAGATAAGAAAAAAAGATAATGAAATTATAAAGGAATGATAAGAAAAGGATTTAAAAAGATAAGAGAAGATAACTAAATAGCTATGAAAAGACAAGAAAAAGAAAATATAAGATGAGGAAAAGATAAGATAAAAAGATACAGAAAGATGAGAAAATAGATAAGAAAAACAAAAAAGTTAACAAAATAGATAAGAAAAAAGAAATAATAAGTAAAAAAAAGAGATAAGAAGATAAGAAATTTAGAAAAGATAAAAGAAAAGAAATGATAAGTAAAAAGATAAGAAAAATAGAAGAAAAGAAAGAAAATAAGGAAAAAAATTAAAACATGGAAAGATAAGAAAATTATAAGATAAAGAATAAGATAGGAAAGATAAGAAAAAGATAATGAAAGATAATGAAAATCAAAAGATAAGAAAAATAAGGAAGATAAGAAAAGTTAAGAAAAAGATAAAGAATAAAGATAAGAAAAAATAAGAAAAGTGATAAGAAAACATAAGAAAAATATGATGAAAAGAAAAGAAAAAAGATATGGGAGGGTAAGTAATAGATTAAGAAAGATAAGAAAAATATAAGGAAAAAATATAAAGACAAAATAAGAAACTTTAAGGAAAGATAACAAAAAGTTAAGGAAAAGATAAAATAAGGAAAATAAGAAAACAATGAAAAAAGAAAAAGATTAAAGAAAGATAAGAAAAAAGAAAATAAAAGATAAAAAATGTAAAAAAAAGATAAAAAATAAGAAAAAGAGAAGAAAAGATAAAAAGAAATAAATGATAAGAAAAGATAAAAAATAAGACAAAGTATATACTAAGCCTCTCATTAACTTTTGTTGGGAATCATAATTTTCTTTCAGAGATGCTTACACTATTGCAGCCATTTCTTTTTTCCTCTAACATTTACAGTCTTTGGAATAAATGCCACTTTTTCCACAGGTCTGACAACTATAATTAGTGGGCTCCAAAATCCCAGAGAGCCAACACAACCCTACCTAGCTTCTAGGCAACAAATGGCGCTCAAAGGCTATTATTGGCTATTACCATTTGTATTGTATTGGGCCTTGTTTTACTGAGTGTACCATGTGGGGTTTGAATGCTGGAAGGTTGCTTAAGCAGGGAGCTGGCTAACGGCTCCCAGTTCCTCAGACAACCTGTCTCCAGTGCTGCCATTGGCTGTCTCTAGGGTGGCAATAGGTTCTTTAAACCTATTGGCAGCCACCTAGAGGCCAGGGTATAAATAGCTGCATTCCTAGCCCTGTTTTCCAGTTCAGTTCCTGCAAGCAAATAAAGAATATTCCTGGCTGAACTCACTCACCTCGTCTCTTCTCTCAAGCAACGAACCCAGTACACAACACTGGCGACAAGGATGGGATCCTGCTCCTTCCACAGAGCTGAGAGTCACTAGGGGTGAGGCCAGAACGTGCCTGGCAGGAAAGCAATTCCCCCCATGGTCGGCTTAGCACAGCCACGCTAGTGACCACAAGCCCTGTGGATCAGTCCCTGGGCATACAGAGGACCAGGACAAAAAGACGACGAGTCCCAGCTGCGAAGACTTCCCGAGATGGTGAAGGTTGGAAAGCTGGAAGAATTCGATGTAACTCATCCAGAAAGATGGTCTTCATATATCTCCAGGGTCAAGAATTATCTCTGCGCCAATCAAGTCGCTGAAGACGGCCTGAAGGCCGCAATGCTCCTGTGTGTTTGCAGCCCAGCCACATTCGACATCACGGAGAATTTGATCGCCCTGACCCAGCTGGAGTCCGTAACGTTCATGGACTTGAAGAAATGACTCGGCGACTATTTCCAGCCCAAGCTCTCAGTAATAGCTTGGTAGCACATGTTTGAACAGAGGGTCCATCAGCCGGGTGAATCAGCTTCCAAATTCATCGCGGCTTTGAGGCAGGCTGCACACCTGTGCCAGTTCTGCGATGTAGAAGAGAGACTTCGGGACCAGCTCGTCTGTGACCTCGGAAATCGAGAACTGCAACAGAAGCTCTTCACCAAAGAGACTTTATCATTCCCAGACGCATTAAGAGAAATCATGGCGGATGAAGCCGCTGGCGGAGCCGTAAAAGCCATGCAGCCTGTCAAAAGCACGCAGCATGAGGAGGCCATCCACCACAAGGATGCTGAACATGCAGAAGACTCCAACAGCAGCCAAGAAATGGACAAGCTTAATTACAGATGCTACAGTTGTGGACACTAAGTTGATGTTGAATTTAATTACGGCAGCAAGACTTTTGATAGGCCAATATTGGAAGAAAGAGGAACTGCCGACCATAGAAGAGTGGACTTTAAAGGTTTCCGACCTGGCAGAGATGGCGAAGATTTCGGCCTATTTGAAAGATCACTCGCAAGAACGCTATATTATGGAATGGAGAAAATGGATTGAGTTTATCCAGATCAAGTATAGGGTTAAGAAGTTTTATGTAGCATTTGAATGAGTCTTCTTTCGTATTTTTTCCTTTTTTTTTCTTTCTTTTCTTTTCTTATTTTAGCTCCTTTTTACACATATTTGATATTATTAAGGCTTGTCTTATCCTATATAAGCTAGAGAGTGATGGATTTTAGAGTTTATAGTTGTTAGCATATGATTGTTTATGATTGCTTTTTATATATATACCTTGTATTTAGCTCTGGGAAGTCGGGGGGGGAGGGGGGGAGGGGAGGGGGGGAGGGAGGGGGGGGGAGGAGGGAGGGGGAAGGGGGGATTTTTAAAGGAAAATTGTACTTTAAAACTTTTCAATAAAAAAAAAAAAGAAATGGACAAGCTTCAACAGCACAACAATCAGCCACGTCGCAGCGACAATCAACATGGGACAACTTACAAGGCAGGTCCCTTCCTTAGGTGCCCAGGTTGTGGCGGCTGCCACCAATGCAAGGACTGCAGGTTCAAGACAGCCACGTGCCAGGCCTGCAGGAAGATGGGCAACAATGCGTCCATCTGCAGAGGTTGCCAGAAGGACTGCCAATCTAACTGCCAATCGGACGTTCCGATCAGGAGAGGTACTGGGGCCCCAGGGCAATTTAGCATAGGGTTTTACTCTAACCATTGCAGTGTTTTCCGCACAGGAGCTTCCCGCTCCATTAAGCAGAAATTTTGACTTCAGGTTGAGCTGCAAGGGGTCCCTTGCAAGATGGAACTGGACACGGGGTCAGCCATGTCCATCATATCACTTGATACATTCAGGTTCATCTGCAACTGCAGTAAGAGATGGGGCCAAGCTTAGGCCATCCAACATTTTCCTGATCGACTTTCAGAATGCTAGAGTTGCCTTTAAGGGCGAGGCCACATTGGTTGTCAAATTCAAGGGGTTTTCTGGGCACCTGGACATTGTCGTAGTAGAGGGTCAGAGAACGAGCCTGAAAGGGCTTGATTGGTTTGATGCATTAGGTATCCAAGTTACTGGTATCAACCAGACACAAGCCACAAACTTAGCGTCAGTATGCAAGGAGTTCGCAGATGTTTTTGACACAAGTCTGGGAACAAACAAAGGCCCTCCGATAGCATTAAAACTGGATCCTGCTGTAATGCCTATCAGGATTAAGCCACATAGAGTGCCATTTGCTCTTAAACACAAAATAGATGCTGAATTGGACAAGCTAGTTGAACAGGGGGTACTACAGCCCATAGATGGGGGTGAATGGGAAACCCCAATTGTCACACCACTAAAAGCCAATGGAGAGGTCAGGATTTGTGCTGACTACAATTGCACAATTAATCATGTACTCAAGCAGCACGCATACCCGGTGCCAGTCATGAGGCACATCCTGGCATCGCTGCAAGGGGGTACAGTTTTCACAAACTTAGATTTAGCACAGGCCTACCAACAGCTACCTATGGATGAGGCCACAGCCACAGCACAGACTATTGTAATGCACAGAGGGGCATTTAAAGTAAAACACCTCCAATTTGGGGCTAGTGTAGCCCCTGGCATTTTTCAAAGCATTATGAAGTGTACGGTCAAGGGCATTCCTGGGTTCTGCCCCTACTTTGATGATGTGCTCATCACCGATGAGTCCACTGAGGTGCTTGCAAGGAGGCTCAAAGCTGGCTCCATGAAGCGGGCCTTAAACCTAAGAAAAACAAGTGTAGTATAGGAGTCCCTTCAACTGAGTTCTTGGGTTTCCCTATCTATGCTGATGGCATCCATCCTGCTGAGTCCAAGCTGAAAGCCATTCAGCTGGCACATAGCCCCAAGACAAAAGGAGAGATTCAGGCATTCCTAGGCCTCCTAAATTTTTACCATGCCTTCCTTCCTAACAAGGTTGCAGTGGCAGAGCCGTTACACCGGCTCTTGGATAAAAACATTGCTTGGAAATGGAGCAAGGTCCATTTTTTTTTTATTGAAAAGTTTTAACATACAATTTTTCTTTAAACCCCCCCCTCCCCCTCCCTTCACCCTCCCCCCTACCTCTCCCCCCTCCCCCCCTCCCCCCCGACTTCCCAGAGCTAAATACAAGGTATATATAAAAGAAAACCAATCATAAACAATCATATACTAACAACTATAAGCTCTAAAATCCATCACTCTCTAGCTTATATAGGATAAAACAAACCTTAGTAATATTAAATATATATATAAAAAAAAACTAAAAGAAAAAAAAAGAAGAAAAAAGAAAGAAGACTTATTCAAATGCTACATAAAATTTCTTAACCCTATACTTATTCTGGATAAACTCAATCCAGTTTCTCCATTCCATAATATAGCGTTCTTGCGAGTGATCTTTCAAATAGGCCGAAATCTTCGCCATCTCTGCCAGGTCCGAAACCTTTAAAGTCCACTCTTCTATAGACGGCAATTCCTCTTTCTTCCAATACTGACCTATCAAGAGTCTTGCTGCCGTAATTAAATTCAACATCAACTTAGTGTCCACAACTGTAGCATCTGTAATTATTCCCAACAAAAAAAGTTGCGGACAAAACTTTATCCTCTGTTTAAAAATCTTCTGCATGTTCCACCAAACTTTTATCCAAAAGGCCTTAACCTTTTTACATGTCCACCATATATGAAAATATGTTGCATCTTCATCACCGCACCTCCAACATTTAGGCTGATAATTCGGATACATACTTGCGAGCTTTTTGGGATCTAAATGCCATCTATAAAACATTTTGTAAAAGTTTTCTCTTAAATTTTGAGCTTGTGTAAATTTTACGTTCCTCACCCAGATCTTTTCCCACGTGTCCATTGTAATAACTTCTTGAATATTCTGGGCCCATTTTATCATACAGTCTTTAACAAGTTCTGTTTCTGAGTCAATTTCTATCAATGCAAGATATATCCGTTTAATATGTGCCGGTCCCTGATTTCTAATTTGCTTTATCAAATTTTCATCAGTCATTGTAAAACCATTTTTCTGATCTTCTTTCCACCTGGCCCGTAACTGAGTATATTGGAACCAGTTTTGAACAACCTTCTCTTCTCGCAAGAGACTATATGATTTCAAACACCATACATTTCTTTCCAAACTTAGGATCTCCTTGTACGTAGTCACATCATGTTTGAAACCAGCATGTATATTTTCTATTGCATGTTTTGGAATTGCCCACAGTGGTATCTTGCAATCTAGCTTATGTCTGTACTTCTTCCAAACTCTCAGCAATGCCTGTCTTAAAATATGCACTCTAAACACATTGTCTACCTTCTTGTCATACAACAAATATGCATGCCAGCCAAACAACAAATCATGGCCCTCAAGATTTAATAATCTCTGCTGTGTCAAATTAATCCAATCACTTATTCCTACTAATGCAGCAGCTTCATAATATAGTTTAAGATTGGGCATTTTAAGCCCACCTCTCTCACGAGTATCCTGCATAATCTTAAGTTTAACTCGTGGCTTTTTCCCTGCCCACACAAATTTATTGATACCTCTCTGCCATTCCTCCAAATTAGAATCTTTCTTAAGAATCGGTATCATTTGAAATAGAAATAAAAATTTAGGCAGGACATTCATTTTCACTGCTGCAATCCGTCCCAACAAAGACAATTGCAATTTTTCCCAATTCTCCAATTCTTTTTGAATTTTCCCCCATAGTTTTTCATAATTATTTTTATATAACTTTGTATTAGAGGGCGACAAAAACACCCCCAAATATTTAACCCTTTTAACAATCTCAAATCCAGTTAGTCCTTCTAAGAGAGCCTTTTGCGAAACTGTCATATTTCTGACCAAAATTTTAGTTTTCTGTGTATTAACTTTAAATCCAGAAACCTTCCCATATTGTGTTATTATCTCCATCAGGTCCACAACAGAGTTCTCTGGCTGGGTCACTGTAACAACCAGATCATCTGCGAATGCTCTCAATCTATAATCCTGATCTCTAATTTGTATCCCCTTAATTTTTTCCGAATTCCGTATTTTAACCAATAATATCTCTAATGTTAACACAAATAACAAGGGCAATAACGGACAGCCTTGCCTTGTGCCCTTCTCAATATTACATGCTTCTGTCAAGCTATTATTAACTATAATTCGGGCAGTTTGTTTTTGATATAATGCCCTAATCGGTTGCAAAAAATTTTCCCCAAAATCCATTTTGTCTAAAACTTTTAACAAAAATTGCCAATTCAATTGATCAAAAGCTTTTTCAGCATCTAAGAAAATTAGCGCCGCAGAGATCTGGTTGTTCCTTTCCAAAAACTCTAACACATCAACTATATGCCTCACATTATTTTTCATTTGCCTACCACTAATAAACCCCGTTTGGTCCCCATGAATCACCTGTTGCAGAACCCTCATCAATCTATTAGCCAAAACCTTAGCAAATATCTTGTAATCTGTATTTAAAAGCGATATCGGTCTATAATTTTTAACTTGAGTAGCATCTTGGTCTTCCTTCGGAATCAAGGATATAAAAGCTGTTCTCCAAGATGGTGGCACCTTTCCCCCCCTCTGGATTGTCTGGAACAGTTCCTTTAACGGTTTTATCATCTCTATTTGTAGATTTTTGTAATAGGCCGCAGTCAAACCATCCGTACCTGGTGCTTTATCCACCTTCAATTCCTTAATTGCTGTAACAATTTCCTCTTCTGTAATCAATTGATTAATCCCTTCTTTTTGTTCTTGCGTAAGAACCGGAATGCTAGCATTTTCCAAATATATATCAATGTCTTTTTCATTAATTTTCTCCTTAGCATATAATTTAGAATAAAAATCCACAAAAGCGTCCTTAATAAGGTCCTGTTGAAACACAACCCTTCCTTTATGCTCAATCTTGTCTATATTAGAAGCCCTTTGTTTTTTCCTCAATCTATAAGCTAACCATCTTCCTGGTTTATTAGCGTTGCAAAAAGTATTATGCCTGGCAAACCGCAAATTGGTTGCCACTTGGTCAGCCATTAATTTATCAAATTGTCCTCTTAACAATTTAATAGCCTCCTTAGTTTTCACATCCTTTGAGTTCAAAATCAAAGCCTTTTCTTTTTCCTTTATTTCATTCTCCAGTTCTTTCCTCCTAGCTTCCACAGCACGTCTATGTTTATTATTCATATATATCAACACCCCTCTCATGTAGGCCTTGCTAGCATCCCACACCATATCCATAGAGGTACCTTTGTTCATATTAGTTTCAAAAAAATCCTTCATCCGCTGTTTACATTCTTCCACATTTCTCTGATTTCTAAACAAATTCTCATTTACGCGCCACGAGCGCCTGTCTCTTTTCTCCTTATCAATCTCTAACCAAACTGGACTATGATCAGAGATAGTTCTTGCACAAATCTTCACCTTTTTAGTCCTCAAAAAAAAGTCATTAGTCACCAAAATAAAGTCAATCCTCGAAAAAGATTGATGTCTATCAGAATAAAAAGTATAATCCTTTTCCTGCAAGTGTCTCTCACGCCAAATATCTCGCAGTTCCAAGTCATCCTTCATTTCAAAAAAAGATTTAGGCAGTCTAGCATGACTTGGAATGTGCTTAAAAGCTCCAGCCTTATCCATCTGTACATCCAAAACACCATTCCAGTCCCCCATAAAAATAAAAGATTTATAATCCAACTGGGTAAGCTTTGTATGAAGTAAACTAAAAAAGTCAGCCTGTTGTTGTTGTTGATTAGGGGCGTACAGTCCAACTAAAAGCGTCTTTTTGCCTTCTAGCAACAAGTCTATCAGTACATATCTTCCATGCTTGTCTGCTTCAATTAAGTCCGCTGTTATGGCACTTTTAATATAAACAACCACTCCATTTTTCTTATTCATTGCAGAGGCAACAAAGTGCGTACCCAGTCTTGAGTTCAATAAAAGCTTTTGGTCCGTAGCCCTAATATGTGTTTCTTGCAAACATATAACATCTATCTTGAATTGTTTTAAATATTGAAAAACTTTCTTTCTCTTCTGTGGTGAATTTAGTCCATTAACGTTCCAAGTCAAAAATTTAGTTGCCATGCATATCCTCCCAAAGCTCTTGAAGCACTGCTTTGATAGGACTATCTTCTTTAGGCCGTGCTCCTCCCACTGCTTGGCTATGAGTACGTTGTGAAGATTCCGAAGACTTTTGCTGGTCTTGTTCTTTTATTTTCTTTGCTCGTTTTAAAGCAGCACGCGTTACCCTTTGCTCTCTAGGATCATCCAAAGAAGCTATAGCTTGATCTCCTCCAGCACCGTTTTCCTCTACTTCAACCTCTTGATGTTCTCCCTCTCCAGATCCCTTTGCAGCTTCCAGAAGTGTTAATGAGGTTGCTTTTAAAACGTTATTATAGAAATCACGCGCTTGCTTCACAGTAATCAGCCGGTACCTTTTGCCTTCATACATCACCATCAGCCCATCTGGAATCTCCCATCTGAACCTTATATCTCGTTGCTTAAGCTCTTGCACAAGAAATGTGAAGTCTTTCCTTTTCCTTAAAATCTTTGGAGGAATTTCTTTTAAAACCAAGACTTCTTGAGCAAGGTCCATTGAAAACCCTACTGTCCTCCAGTTCAGTGATTACCCACTTTAAAGAGTCTTTGCCAGTGTGCCTTGCATGTGACACATCCCCATATGGGGTGGGGGCTGTTTTAAGCCATTTGGAGAGCGATGGGACTCAAGTCCCAATTGCTTATTACTCGAGAACATTATCCTCTGCAGAATTACGCACAAATTGATAAAGAGGCATTGGCCATCGTAGCTGGGGTAAAAAAAATTCCACAAGTACTTGTATGGCAGGGATTTCACGGTCTTCACAGACCATAAACTGCTATTGGGGTTATTCACTACTGACAGACAGACACCCCACATCTTGTCTCCTAGGATGTTAAGATGGTCCATCTTCTTATCGGCCTACAGCTTCAGGCTGATTCACAAACCCGGCAAAGACATGGGCCATGCAGATGGCCTCAGCCAGTTGCCATTGCCTCAGATTGAGCCAGATCCGGCTTCAGTGGCTTGCATTTTGTCTATTCAGGATTTTCCTGAGTTCCCCCTCCATGCTGGGGATGTGGCTGCAGAAACTGCTGCAGACAAGGTTTTAAGCAGAGTGCTATCCTGGATTCACACAGGGTAGCTTGAAAACAGTCCTGGACCTGGGTTCCAGAGCTACTTCACATGTAGACATGAGCTTTCAGCTCACAAGGGTTGTATTCTATGGGGGAGCAGGGTCATTGTCCCCACTTCATTGAGAGACAGGGTACTGCAATCACTTCATAAGGGACATCTGGGCATTGTCCGGATGAAGGCATTGGCATGAAGTTACTTATGATGGCCTGGGTTAGATAAGGCTATCGAAGCTCAAGTACATGGGTATTACACGTGTCAGCAGTCCTGGCCTGAAATGCCACATGCTTCTGTCCATAGATGGGAGGAGACACATACTCCTTGGTCAAGGATTCATATTGACTTCGCTGGGCCCTTTCAGGGACAGCTATATTTTATAGTGGTCGACAGCCACTCTAAATGGCTGGAAGTTATTCCAATCACGAATATGACTACTGCTAGGACCATCCAGGTGCTTAGGAAACTTTTTGCAACACACGGGCTGCCGGATGTAACAGTATCCGATAACAGGGCCCAGTTCACAGCAGCAGAATTTCAAGCCTTCTTGAAGACTAACCTCATTAGGCACGCTACATCAGCCCCATTTCACCCTTCCAGTAATGGGCAAGCCAAACGGAAGGTGCGCACTATAAAGGAGTCACTGAAGCGCATAGTGACTGGGGATTGGCACCACAGACTGGCTGATTTTTTGCTTTGCCAGCATACTACACCTTGCACAGCCACAGGCAAGAGCCCAGCAGAGCTTCACCGGGGTAGGTGACTAATCACAAAACTGTACAGGCTGCACCCAGACTGGGTGGCAGCAGATGCCTCTCGCCCAAGGCCTCCAAGGGGGTTGCAAGTGGTTGATGGAGTGTGGGCCCAGAACTATGGGCATGGGAACTTGTGGGTGCCAGGCAAAATTGCTAAAATCTTGGGCCCTCTGTCATACGAAGTGACTTTAGATGGCGGGCAAGTCGTTCGCTTCCATACTGATCAGCTGCGGAAGTGGTTCCCAGAATGACCACAAAGTGAGGACCTCATCCCAGGTCCAATTCTAGAACCTCAAACTGGCAGCCAAGCAGAACAATTCACATGGTTTGAGGACCCTAGCAGTCAGAGCAATGGGGAGGTGGTCATAGAGGAGCAAAGCCTGGGAGTGCAACATGTGTCCCCTGATGGGAAAAGTCAACCTGAACAATACAGCCACTGTGCTAACTCTGCTCAAACAATGGACTCTGGGGTGGGCTGACCTGGAATGGCCAGCCAGAGGAATTCGAGTCAGCCAGACTCTCATGGACTCAATAATCCTGGTCTACCCAGCCCGGCAGGTAAGCTGGTAGACCAGGAGTTGCCAGGATCCCCCCAGGCGATCTATGAGAGTTCGTAAACCTCCAGCTTATTTGCAGGATTTTGTCCTAAAATAATTGTGCTGTAATGTTGTGTGTGTTTACTGAAATTGCTGCCTGCTCAGGAAAGTTTCTGTATTAGTGAATACATTTGGAACAATGCTGTACTTGTGCATACTGCTATTTTGTACTTTTGTAAACTCTGTAATTGCTGTACTTATTTCTGTTGCTGCTACTGTGTGTACATTCTAGGGGGGAGGGGAGTAATGTATTGGGCCTTGTTTTACTGAGTGTACCATGTGGGGTTTGAATGCTGGAAGGTTGCTTAAGCAGGGAGCTGGCTAACGGCTCCCAGCTCCTCAAACAACCTGTCTCCAGTGCTGCCATTGGCTGCCTCTAGGGCGGCAATAGGTTGCTTTAAACCTATTGGCAGCCAGGATATAAATAGCTGCATTCACAGCCCTGTTTTCCAGTTCAGTTCCTGCAAGCAAATAAAGAAGGTTCCTGGCTGAACTCACTTGCTCGTCTCTTCTCTGAAGCAACGAACCCAGTACACAACACCATTGTTTCCCAATTCTACTAAAACTCCTGTTCCTCCACTACTTTTCATTGTGAGCCTTACTTATGGAGAACAGTAACTTTTCTATTTCTTTTAGGCTGATTCAGGCAGTTTTAGTTTTCCAAACGAACACAAAATACTAACACCATCCACAGCTGTTTCTCTACTCTGCTTTTATAGGCATCAATTTCTGTGTTGGCTAGGGAAAGGTCTTAAGGGACAGAGCACCAGCAGCCTAGGTGCTGACTGTTTTGAGGCTGCTTGTCCTCTCACAATTGGACACACTGAATTAGCTAACACTGCCTTTATCTCTCTTTTTTTGTAGGATTTATTGATATTCTACCTAAAATTTCATTTAATTACAGTATAATTTATGATTTCTTAGGGAATTCTTTTCCACTTTTATATTAATTGGTTGAAAGATGCCATAGGAAGTATATTTAAAATCTATAGTATAATAATTAAAAAAGCATGTTAGACACATGTATCTAACTGATTGCTTGATCCTGTAAATGCTGTTCATTCATTTATTTCAGGTTCTTCTTCACATTTTACAATCAGAGAAATTATTGGCTATTATAGGAAAAAGACTTTCACACTAAAACTGTGGATCTTCCTGTTCAGAAAGTCATACTTTCATTAGGAGAGTTTTCCTTTGCCTGGTTGTTGATGTTTTCATGCTAAATTCACTTGCTTGTTTGTCTGAAATTTTACTATTTGCTGTCCTTTTTCTTTATGGTATTTCCAATTATTTTGAGCTTATCATCCTTTTTTAAAAAAAAAACGGTTTGACATTTTATTATTTTAACCATCTTGTTCTTTCTTGAGTGTTCTTTTTAAAATAAAGGTGGAACATCAATTTGAAATTATCAACATAAAAATGCATCCATCTGTGATTGCATTCAGTTCCTTTTTGTGTGAACACTTGGTGACAAACTTGGGTGTAATATGTGAATTGGCTGTAATGGATTTAATCTGATTTCCTTTTTCTTCTCTAGAGAGAACATTAGAATAGAGATATCTCTCATCATCTCTGCATCAAGATTACATTTCCTTGATTATTTAATCAAAGCCTGACATAGTCTTTCAGAAACCTGAATTGTTTGCATAAAATCAGAAAGGTTGAATGGCCAAAAATATTTATTGAGCATTCTTTTATCAAAGTGCAACAGAAAGCTTTATGTTCTAAATCATACGAAAGGAAGTAAGGAATGCAATTGTATATTATGGTACATAAATAATTCTTACTGAAATGTGCAAGATTTCAGGATCATAGAATAAACACTAATTTTATTAATTTGATCAGCTTATTGCATATACTGATCAAAACAAACTTACTGTACAAGGTGTTTGCATCCATAGCTCCCCATCAATCTCCATAGGCAGAGATTTGCTAGTCCTAATGCAAAAAATATAGGAATGCAGGGAAAATAAATCAAGGACATGTTTTAAATATCGCATCTCACATGGAAAATAGTACAGTTTAATGTCAATCATAGTTGAAAAATAAGGTATATACACCTTTCTAAACATATAGTGTGTAACTGTATATTTCCCAATCCACAATAAATCCATAATTCATTATTTTTTAAAGCATCAAATACAAGCATGATTGATTTAACAATTTTGGCTCAAGTTACTCTTAGTTAACTTTGCCATATGGTAAATTAGCAATTTGTTTCAACAGGTCTCCAACAGGCATGTTTCCAAAAGATATGTGAGCCAACATATTTGTCAAATCATTCACAGAATTAAAGAATCATAGATTTGGAAAGACCTATTTAGGACATTAAATTCAACCCACTGCTCAGTGCAGGAATCCAGATTAAAACATCCCTAAAAATTATATCAGAACTCCTGTTAGAATACAACTAATAAAAACAGCTCACTACTTCCCATGCAAATTAATTCCACTATTGAATTGCTCTTACCATTATGCTAATACTCCTAAAATTGCCCTGGAACTTGTCTCTCTATAACTTAAATGTCTTTCTAAAATAACTTTTACAAAGTAATGCAGTCAACAATATAATAATGATGATGATGATAATAATAATAATAATAATAATAATAATAATAATAATAATAATAATAATAATAATAACAATAACAATAACAATAACAATAACAACAACAACAACACAATAATATGCCTTTCTTCCATGCATCTTTTCAGGTACTTGAACAGTGGTCCATATCATCTTTCAATCCTTTTCTTTTCAGGCTAAAAATTCCCTAATCTCTCCCTGTAATTTTCACTCTTCTTCTCCTTTAATGAACTGATTGAAATATAGTGACATATTTGTAGAGATGTGTAGAATGGGATACAATATACATGATGAGATCTGACCAAAGCAGAATGTAATGGAATTAATATTTCTTGTGATTTGGAAACACTAGTTTTCTTGATTCATTCTAACACTGTTATCTTTTTAGCCTACTTTATTATGCTACTTATTCACATTCAGCTTGTGATTAACAAGATCTTTTTCACATGTATTAGAATTAAGCTAGCTAGCTCACATCATATTTGTATGCATTAAATGCATATTATTAAATGAATCATTTTGTATTTGATTCTATTATATTTCATTCTATTAATTTCAGCTATTGCCCCAGCTTACTGAAATCTTTTTGAATTTTTAGTATTAGTATTAACTATCATAACCAGTCTTGTCTGTGCAAATAAAATCCAATCATTCATTTAATCCAATTATTGAGGAAAATCTTGGAAGAGTACAAAACCAAGCGCTGACTCTTTTGGTACCCATCTTGATGCCATTCTCCAGGATTCTTGCTGTGGATCTTAAGAATGCCATATGTAACTTATTTAACTACCAAATCTTAAATGTTCAAATTTATTGAAATCTAGGCATATCATGTCACAGCAACCCAATAATCTACTTGATAGTAAAGAAACTACCAAATCAGAAAATATACTCTGAGATATAACAAATTATATTGTGGCAATTAAAATGATTTTGCTTTTTTTGTTATCTATTACTTTTTTGTCATCTTTAGAGCAGTTACTTTACCTCATTTTCTCTTATTTTTATTGTGAACATATTGGAAGTTGTGCTGTTTGTTTTTCTTTTCATTTCTGTTAATTTAATACCATTCAGATTTAAGTTTTCTGATACCAGCTAAACAGACTATGAATACTTGTATCATTTTTATTTTGTGATTTATGCAACTTTTTTATTTTTGTATTTTCACTAATCTTTTTGTGTAACTATACTTATAATGTTCTCCATTTTGTTTTACTCACTGGATCTTTTTAATCCTCTTTTTTTCTTTCTTAGACATTTATACCTATCTTGTATTTCTTTTCCCATTAGCTTTTTCTGCCTTGTAAGTTATATATCCTTAGTTCTGAGCTTACTACAAAAGGATTATTCAGTAATAGGTTGAATACAACATAATGACCTATCAAAACCAAACTATCATGTGACGATAACTAACACATGCTGATCAACATGCTAACACAGAAAAGTTACATATCAAAAATTCAATGGTCTTGTCATATTTTGTCATATTTTTGTAATATTTTGTGAATAGAGTGCCAGACAACTGATTTGACAAAAGAACATAAGCAAGGCAAGTTGCATCTGATCAAAGGTCTATCCCAGTATGGTGTTTTCCACTTTGTCCAACCTGAAGTGTTTTGACATACCGTAATTCCACAATTGCTTTCATTTAGTAGTTAAGGACATATTACTTCTGAATTAACCATTGAGAGCATCTTCCATGATTTTCTTAAAATCTCATTTAAAAACATTCAAGCTATTAAGTATGATACTGAGTTCTAGAAATGTATTACTTATAGTTGGTAAAGCTGGGTTAAGCCTGTCCTGGTTCCTTGGTTGATAAAGGCAAATATTTTTTTTTCCCATGGGAAAAGTTGGTTCTTACCTAATGACAACAGAAGAACACTGAGAAAGGCTTCTTCCTGCACTTTTCAAACCAGTATATATTTGTCCCATTTCCATGGCTCCTTCCAGGCCAACCACTTCTACCAACTGATCACTTAGGGCTGAAAACAAAATGCACAGCTCTACTGAAAACTGTGGAGGAAGCATGAATGCTAATGTGAACAGCATGCTTTTGCCTTATTCTCCTGCTCTTCTCAATAAAAACATATACAAATAAATTAGAAACCAATCAACAGTTCTGGCCAAAATATTACCATTTTTGAAGAATATATTGGAATGAGGAGAATTTGGTCTTGCATGTCATTGAAAGAAAGCCTTGGTGACAACTAAAGTAGAAGTAAAGCTGATTTCAACAAAGCTGTTTTCTTGGGTCATAATTGAAAGAAAAAAATACTACAATCCTTGCATTGATACCTTTCCACAAATATAATCAGAGACCACAATAAGCAAAACATGTGGTCAGACTACAAAAAAAGGTGAAAGCATTAAGATTTAGAAAGTCACCTGAGCTGCAAGTAAAAACATTTTTAATATAAAGCCAAGAATAAGCATATTCCCTGTGTAACTGCCAATTGCATTATCTTAACTCTGAACTATTGTTCTTTCAATTTCCTACTATGTCATGACTAAAACAGAGATTTAATATCCATTTATTAACTAAAATCTCAAATCAAAATCAAGCCATTACAGATATGGTTAATAGATGGATTTAAAATAATTATCTGTATAAATGTAATGGGAATGAAATAAGAGTTGTGTTCTAAGCTAAATACATATGTCAGGGGAGGGGGATATATCACTTGCTGTTCATCCATTAATTGAAAAGACCTTAGTATATTTGGATTAACAAGGCAACCTGAAGTGCCTATCCAAAAAACTGGAACATGCCATTATAGTTAAATCCTATTCTATTGCAATCATAGTTAAATCCCATCCTATTCATATTTATTTAAAAGGAAGTCTCACTGGTAAACTGCATACCCAATTATATTTATTAAGGATTACATCCCATGGACTTCAGTTTCTTTAGAAAAATGGCTTTAACAAAGTTTTAAAATTTTATTTTTAACTACTCAGGAATAAATTACACTGAGTTAAGCAAGACTTATTCTTCACATGCAAAGAGGAAACAGACAACAGACTCCCATTCCTCAACATCTACATAAGGAGACTAGACAACGAAGAACTGGAAACCCACATCTACCACAAATCCACATACCTGACCAAATCCTCAGCTTTGCAAGTAATCACCCCACCACACACAAAAGAAGCTGGCTCCAGTCCCTCTTCAGAAGGGCCAGGACACAGTGCAGCACCACTAAGAAAAGTGGAAGAGAAACGGCTGCTTGATGTCTTTCTCTATAATGGCTATCCAAAAAACTTAGTATTCCAACACACAGCAGCCAAACTACAACATTCCTGATGGCCAACCACCACACAAAAACTAATTCTACCATATACAAAAGGTGTGCCTGAAATGACAGCCAGAATTCTCCAACCTCTAGGAATAGCAATAGTCCACAAACCCACAACTATACTCTGCCAGAATTATCCAGAACCAAAGACAAGATAAGAAGGATGAAAGAAGCAATGTAATATACCAAACCAATTGTGACAATTGCAACCAATTCTATGTGGGAAAAATTTCACAACAATTAAAAAACAGGATCCATGAATACTGGCTGGCAGTCAAATGCCACGATCCCAAATCCTTAATCTCTACCCACACTCACACCAAACATCACCAGTTCAATTGGAGCAACAAAAAAAAATCATCGGCCACACTACCACCCGCCACATTCATGAGTTCATCAAAACCTGGCATTCCACAAGCAATTTCATCAATAGACACATCAACCTACAACCAGCCTACAAACCTCTCAGAATCCAAATCAACCACACAGCTAACCAGAGACAGCGCCAACCCTCAACCATCCCTCAGAAGCCCCCCAATCAGCAGTTCACCTCTCAATGACCCTCACCTGATGTAACCTCCCCATCACAAGACCCATCACAAGACTCCCACTGATGACTCCCACCTGACCCATTACAAGACCCTTACTTGACAAACCGTCACCTGACCCATTACAAGACCTACTGATCATAAGAAGCCCTTATGCACAGAAACACATTGACACTTAAACGCCTCTGAAGATGTTACCTAGTCCGGTAACGAAAAGTTCAAAAATCAACCTACAAGCTTGGAAAACAAACTTTCAGCCTCAACTTACTCTTATGTAACCTCATAAAAAATTGAAGCATTAGACTGAAAGCTTATATATAAAGACCAGAAATAAATATACCGAATTTAGTAAAACTTATTTTTGAAAAAAACTGTTTTGGCATGATTTATTAAAATACAGACTAACCAATCACATATCAGAATGACATGTCAATTCAGGCTGTGTGATTAAATTGATGCATAAACTCAGATATATGATCACCAAATCTTAAAAAGTAGTAACTTAAAACACACACACACACACACACACACACAGAGAGACAGACTTTTTTGTTACTCTACTTTTGCTTAAACTTGTTGCCAAGAACAGATGGATAAGGAACAAAAACATTTTATTTCATGTTCATAACTATTTTTTACTTAAAATTCATGTTTCATACAATGGTTGTTAATACAAGTTTTCTTAGAAAATATTCTTCAAACTATTAAAAAAAACAAATACTTGTTACCCATCTATAGTCAGCTTTATGGTTTAGTATAGAAAAATCTGATATGAGAAATGGAAATCCCAATATACTTTTTAAAATAAACAAAAAAATCTTCATTTCACAGATTAAATCTCTGCAATGACTACAAGTTGAAGCCATCTGGATCTAATATACTAGCCCTCTTTAGGGCAGCACTCTTCCTAAAGTTGTGTGTCTGAAATACAGGGGTCCTTCTACACTTGCTACTCCTGCTATAACTTTTTGCTCAACTTTTGTGGTGCCCCAGATGATGCTGTTTCTGAAATGAAATGCATTGATATTCTTCTAATCTCATCAATGAATAGATGGATAACTGCTATATTCTACTAGGGACTGCTTTTGAAACTATAATTGGTCTAAAATGCAGTTGCCTACTACCTGATGGATTGTTCCCAGTTTAGCAAAGCAATACACATTCTGTGGTTGCTGCATTGCAGTAGGCTATAGGTAAATTCCAAATTACAGTTATTATTCTAGGCCAGGGACAGTTCAAAGTTCTGTCATTATCTAAAAAGCTCTTTCTGGCTCAAGTACTTATTTCCTATGGGACATATTCTCTAAATATGTCTCTAAATAGATTCAGATTCTTCATTTCTTTGTATTTTTCCTGGGGATATGTTTCTGATTCCTACCAGTATTATCTAGTTGGGTAATGAAACATTTGCAAGCAAACAACCAAGCTGAGAGAGCACCAAGGACTCCACTGTCCTACTATTCCAGATAGTTCAAGGTATGGTCATAAGAGGATTTTTCTGGAAACCTTTCTCTTTTTTTTAAAAAAAAACAAGTTTTATTGGTTTTTCAGTTAAAATCTACATATTTAGAAAGCATCATGATGACTGGGTAATCAGAGAGTCAGTAACAGAGTTTTCAGTATATAATTCAGGTTACATTATCAAAACATCCTCCTCAATTTCCCTTAACATTTCATACAACCAGTTTAAACTAATAAATTTCTAGAAAAAGCATGGTCAGTTGAAAAATTTGTCAATTCAATTTCATTGACACATATCTATATCCTGTTATTAAAGTTTACCTAATTCTAATTTTAATTATATTATTAAATTTAGCCTTTAACATTCCAAATAATATTGAGAACCCAAATTTCCCTTATTTTATTACAGCAAAAACTATAGCATCTAACATGTACACAGTGGCTGAGTAGCTGTATTCTACCTAATAAACATTGTCTGTTTCACATCCTAATACATCACACATTACTGACAGGACCACAGCCTATGTTTATTAATCTACAACTATTTATACACAACCAGATTCTGTTTTAAATTTTAACTAATTCTTAATTCTTAGATAGAATAATCAAACATCTTTTAACATCAAACTTGGGATCTATAAACCAAATTTCCATTGTCAGTGCACAAATTATAATGTCTAAAATAAGCCTAATAGATACACAAACACATTCTAATTCTATCTCATAAAAATTTTCTATTTTAGATCCTGATAGGTCACTGATTACTAAAAGGATAAACTCATTTTTTAAATCTAACTCTGGCTGTTTTCTTTCTTTTTTTTTGCCAATCAGGTTTCCAGACCAAGGCCTTTGAATTGCCAAATAGGTCTCCCTTCGCTCCAATACATATTATTTGAATCGAAGGAGGCCATCTAGCCATCAGTGATCCACAAAAACCAAACCATTTGTAATCATTATGTTATTGCCCTGTTAGTTCTAGTGTCTGTATTTGCTCTAAAAACTTTATCTTCAATTCAGTCTGGATTCCTCTTCCGTCTGGGTTCATCTGCTTTAAATACTTATCCAATTTTGTAATTAATGCTTGGCTATCCAGGCTTTCAGGAAACTGTCTTTGTTGATCTTCCACATCCTCTATGTTAGCATCACTATCTTGCACATTATGTTTTCCCATAGTATGTTGTTGGTCCTTAAGGTTATTTGCCATAGTGATAGTTCCTTGTACTTTTAAAGTTGTTAGTTCTTTGGATAGTTGTTTCTTATATTCCTCTGTCTCAATAGTAATATCTTCCAATTTTGTTATATTCTGAAGTGTAAGTTCTTTAGTTGCAGTCTGGGTTTCAATTTAATGCAAGGCTTTTTATTTTCTCTCCCAATGTAGACAAAGGCCACTCTTAAGGAGGGTGGGGAAAAGAAATCCCTTCCCTCTCTCCTCACAGGGGGAAGCAAATTCGAGAAGCTTTTGGCAGGGAAAGTAGACAATTAGGAAAACAAGAAGGCAATTCTCACCCAGTTTTCAAGTGCTTTCAAGTGCTTTGTTGTGCTTTTGGCTTCAGCAGGAAATGGCTAAATGATGGGCCATGGGAGTGGCCAATCCTTTCTTCTTCTGTTCGGAAAGTAGCTCCAAGCCAATGGGAGGGCCGCTGCCCTTCTATCGTTGACTGGAGAGACCTCTCCCCCATTCATCGCCCCTCCAGGGTGACCTTTGACCCCTTTACAGGGGCCCCCCAATGAAGAAATCCAGGCAACATGAGGAACAATTCCCTCACGCATCTGCGAGCACCAAAAGTCTGGAACTGGAAGCCGAAACCTTTCTCTCTGAAGATAGGGTGGCATCGTCCCTGCTTTCATTCAGGAAATGTTTCAAGACCATTCTCTTCCGGTGGGTCTTTAGAGAGTATATTGGTAATTAATGCTGCCTACTCCATACTATCTCTGATAGTTATGTAATTCTGTGGATTTATTATATAATTTTGTGTCATTATTTCCTTACTGCTGTTTCAGTTGCAGATAGGTAATAAACATTCAAATACCATTACACAACAAATATGAAAACACCAAAACATTATATCAGTACTGTACAAAAAGTACTGATAATAATCATGCTAAGCAATTGCACTGTCAGTAACAATCAATCATATACTGTAGGGATGGGAACTCACCATTCTGTCATAGTTTCTTGCTTAGTTAGGCTGTAGAATATTGGTCACATTTTTATTTTTCTCAATAAATGACTGAAACAGCTATTGCTTGAGCATCTGTGTTTAGAGGTCCTCATTTGCAGAGTAAAGGATCAGAGATGTTTTCATTTAAGAATAAATTCTTTAGCCTCATTGCAATAAGCACTCATCCCATACAGTGTATCATTGAATACGCTGACAATTCCTTATCCTAATGAATTACAATGATATGTTGCTGCCCTTATCAGACATCTCTTTAAAATCATTACAGTAGAGATATTTTGTAGCCAGACTCTATCCAGTAATGAAAATTGGGCTTGTGTGCCTCTACTTCGTGACTATCCACAGACCATTTTCCTAATGTAACTGGCTTCACTGACATTATTTTATTATTACAACACACTCTAGCCCATGTTCCTTCTAAAGTTCAAATGAAATATATGGCTATCAGATAATTTTGTGCTTTTGAAAAATAGCCCCTGCCCCCGCAGCTCTTAACTTACAGTGGTTGGTTTAGTATCTAAATTTCAACCGGCAGATCAATGGTTTTTTTTTTAGCAATCTAAAGCTATCTTCAAATCTTCTTCGTAGATTTATTGTTGACATCTTTGACCACATTTATGTCCATTCTCTGCTTCTGATAAATAGGTTTCATAAAGGAAATGTGGGAAATAAATGGCATAAATAAATAGCTGGCAGAACCCTGCATATAAAATATTAAACTAAATCTGATTAATGTGGAATAAATTGAAATGACCAAAAAGGAAACGTCTTCTTAGAACTGCCCTGACCACTTTTTACCAGATATTAAGACTCATTTCCTTCCTTCCTTCCTTCCTTCCTTCCTTCCTTCCTTCCTTCCTTCCTTTCTTCCTTCCTTCCTTCCTTCCTTCCTTCCTTCCTTCCTTCCTTCCTTCCTTCCTTTCCTTCCTTCCTTCCTTCCTTCCTTCCTTCCTTCCTTCCTTCCTTCCTTCCTTCCTTCCTTCCTTCCTTCCTTCCATCCATCCATCTATATTTGTTGTTCAAATAACATCATTGGTAAAGTGTGATAACAATGATTCAGTCCAGACACTTTTATACTCATCCCCCATTATGATTTTCTATGTCCTCAGATTCTTGACAGTCTGTTGGCTCTACACTGAAGTTTGTCCATGACATAAAAACTTTCCCTTGTTTTCTATGTGAATGACCTATTAGGGACCATGTGGGAATGTTTGCATAGCACCATGCTTTTCTGCCCTCTTCCACAAGCCAAAGTACTTCACACATCTCTTCAGATTAGTGTTATGGATAAACAAAGCTGCTCACATAGTGATTGCTGATGTCAGCCACTTGCAAATAGCATGTAAAGGGGCACCTGACCCTTTGCCCTTATTTTAAAATGTATCTACAGCTGGGTGGAGAGAAGAATAAAGTCACCACAATATTTTTTTCTTTCATTTCTCCTGCTCAAGCTGTTTAAGCAATTAAAAAGACAAAGTGAAATCTACATAACCCTTTGTTTGTCTTTGCAGTGCTCCATTCTTATTGTCTGCTCAGGATGGTGATAAAATATTTAAGAAACTCAAGAACATTTTAGAAGTCTACATTGAAAAGCATTATTGGAGCAATGCACCATTGAACAGAATACTACATTTAACCATTTTTTCTATGAATATAAATCAAAGAAAATAAACAAGGGCAGGGGTGAAAAGGAACCTAGTAGTACTATGATTAGAAATAGTGATTTACACATGGAGGATTGTTCTTCTATAATGGAGCTGTTTTGTAAATACTCAATTCATCTTAGCCATATATAAGTATTGCAGACCTGGCAAGAGATTGAAAGTCTCTATTAGAATTTAGGGTTATTGCACTTAGTCAAGTAGATTTACATATAAAATATCATTGGTTGGCAGTAAATCTCTCCTTCTTGGCAGTTTGTCTTTGGAGTGATGAGGATACATGACTCCTAAATGTAATTAAAACTTGGTAATCATTACTCTGGGGAAAGTTTGAGTTTCAGTTACAAATTATAGAATAGGGAATTTAAGATCTGGCTTACATAGAATCCTTGGAAATACTTTGGGATGAGGGATCTGCAATATGTCCTAATCACTAAAGTCTGTTTGGAATGTTTTATTTATTTATTTTACATCACCACCACCACTTTAGTAACACAATTTTGCAATCTGCAGGAAGACAGAACTGTACAATATACAGAGACAGGAATTGTTTTAGCTGCTTTGGGTGCCAAAGATATGTTTAATGTCACAGTCTTGTATGCTGTAATGTGAACTACCACTATCGGAAACAAATATATACATATCATGCTTGTGTATAAAAATAAATGGTCAACTGATGTTGCATTGTCAGTTGGTAGCAATGTGCTTAGTCAGCTGTATTTCAAGTTTTTATTATTATTATTATTATTATTATTATTATTATTATTATTATTATTATTATTATTATTATTATTATTATTATTATTAAATACTAAATATTAAGTAAATAGACTGGATTTGGGAAACCTGTAGATTTCTAGACACAAGACCAGTTTGGGGCTGATAGAAACTGGTGTAGAGCACAATTTTAGTTTCTTCTTTAAATTAAATAGGGATAGATGAGAGACAGGACAGGAAGGCCTGGAGGAACATTGTCCATAGGGTCGCGATGGGTCGGACATGACTTCGCAACTAACAACAACAAAGATGAGAGACAGCTCATGGGCAAATGGCAAATAAGATATGGTAGTGGTGTAACAGCTCTGGTTGTGAATCTAAGATAATATGGCATACTGATTCTTTTTGTGTAATATAATTGTAATTTAACCCGGGCAAGTTTATCTGAAGTAAATAACTCAAAAATAGATTTGTACTCATAATATGAATTATAAAAATATTTACTATGTTTTTATAAGCATTTTAAGAAGGTATAAGAAATATATAATGCAGAGAATACAAATGGGATCAATATTTATTAAAGAAGTAATCGTTCTTCATAGTAAATTATCTTAATGATTTAACTAGAGTTATTAATATAAATTCATTAGGTTTGGTGAACAGGTTATTATTAATCTTTGACCCTGGAGTCTATGGCAAATACTGTATTTTTCAATTACAAAATTATTAGAAGTCTTATACTATAGCGCAATTATAATCTATGATATAATATAATAAAGTATATATAATAGACTTTTGCAATGGTATCCAAGTCCATAGAGAATCAGCTCATACAAATAAAGACTACACTCATCATGTGTATGCTAATTATAGAAAGATCTGGAAGATTTGGAAAATGTATATCTAACAAATATTCAAGAACTGATTCCTATATTTATGTGGTATAAATTTAAACTAAATGTTTGCTTCAAACATCCTTCCAAAGGACAGTTCTAACATACATTTTTAAAAAGGATGTACAAAAAAAATCTTATAAACTCCTGGATTCAAGTGAGATTGTGGTTTCTTAAGGGATTATTCTTTTATTTTAATTAGTCCTAATTCAGATTTCCTCCCCCCGCAAAAAAAAATGCTTCTAGAAATTTGTAGGTGCAAATCCTTTTGTGGGAAAGGTACCTAGTTTATTAACAATACAGAGAAGATTTTTTTTACTGAGTACTTAATGGATACCTCCTCTGCCACTGGCTACACCAACAATAACAAAGAAAGGTTTGCTCCTTGTCTATTAGGCAGCTGAGAATTGGGTCACAGTTGTGAATCCTTCAAGGTATTTCAAGTAAAATATATGAGATGCCCAATTAATGTCTACATACAACACTTAAGCTATTGATCAAATATGTTGTCACAAAAGGATGCAATCAACCAAAATGACTTTCAAAAAATGAATTTCTCCAGGTGGGAATCTCCCATCTAGAAGTAAGGATATCCTGAAAAATTAGCTGCTGCAGAATAGCATTGAGAGAAAGCCATTCCTTTCTTTGCTTAAGGACTTTCCAAAGGCAACTAGTTGAGTTCCTTGAAAGCAGAACACGGCAGGACTTAGCCTTAGTTGTTGGGGCTCTTCTTACATCACATGTAATGAATAAATTATAGGAAATTAATCTGTGGGGTTTCTTTTAAGTCCCTAAGACATGCACATTTAAAACTCCACTTCTGTTTTTCAAACATGCACCCCAAGCAGCTGGAAGGAATCTCAAGAACACTGAGGTCACAGGTGGAATCTAAGCATCTCTTTATTTATATTAACTGAAACACACCTTATCAATTTCATGTGATTTTGAGAAAAAATCAAGACATACAGAAAAAATCTTTAGAACAAGTGCTGTCATTAGTGAGTTAAGTGACTTCCCTCTGCCCTTAAAACAGCATAGTTCCTGATTAATGCTGAAGAAAATATAAGAAAAAGTACTTCGATTTTCAACCATTTTTCTTTCAAATGCAAATAACATTAAGAATAAAACCAGTCCCAGAAATGTTAACATTGGGAAACAAAGGATCTTATTTTCTACTTCTAGGAGATTATTATAGGAAAATCTTTGGGGAAAAATGTCTTTCCTTTAATAGCTATTCTAAAAACTGGAAATGCAATTTTTTTAAACTTGCATCTAAAATGCCTGTATCATTTTAAGCTGCATTTTAAATATTATTTGTTTTGTAAGGATATCCCTTTTGTAAGTCCTTTCCTGTAAAGCTATTCTATGAAATAATTTGAACTTGGATGAAATTGGGGAGGGGGAAAGGAGGAGGAGGAGGAAGAAGAGGAGGAGGAAAGTTCCCTGTTTTTATCAAATCTGATTGCTGCAGCTGTTCTCATTTTGTGAATTTTAAAAATAGCTTTATTCAGTGCCTTGTTGGAGAAAGGCCAGAGTATCATTAGAACATGATGTACAGAAAAACCTCTATTCAGTTACAGATACAGAAATATATTTAAGATCAGTGGGGGTCATCTGAAGCAAACACTTGTAAAGGGAAAATGGAATTTTAATGTGCTCAGACCATTCGTTGCTTTTAGCTGGATATTTAAGAAATTTAAACCTGATATCTTCCTGTTTGACAGGGCAATATCAAATAGCTGTGCATCAGGCACAAAACAATATGAACAAATCAGGGATCTT